>NW_026652286.1:38539627-38775543 GCF_009828535.3 Hylobates moloch
TTTTAGTGGAGACGGGGTTTCACCGTGTTAGCCAGGATGGTCTCGATCTCTTGACCTCGTGATCCGTCCACCTCGGCCTCCCAAAGTGCTGGGATTACAGGCGTGAGCCACCGCGCCCGGCCAAGACTTATTTAAAAGAGAAAAGGATATCCCTCCCCAGAGATGAAGTAGCTATAAAAAGTTTGATGAGCCAGTTTCAAACTGGGAGTCAATGTGGACTACACTTAATTTTCATCTTCCTCTACCGGGCTGGTTGATTCTGGGCAGGTTCTCGTGGTCATTTTAAAAAGGCACCTTTGCTCTGAAGCTCAGATTACTAGCTGCAGCAAAACTCAAAATCTTATGGCTTATCTCAGACATCTGTGGATGCTTCCAGAAGTCAAGGCTACTGAAGTACTGAAAGAGTTCTTAAGTTACGTTATGTGTTTTCTTTTTTTAGATAGAACAAGTAAGAAGTTAGGAGAGACCCACACACAGAAAACAATTACAGAGTAGCCCAAGGCAGTTAAAATACAAGCTAAATTTCTGTATATATACATATTTTGAGATGTGGGCTGGCTTAACAAAGCCAGACCCAGGCTAGGGTACAGTGGACAATCATACCTCACTTCCTCGGCGTTTCTGAGCCTCGAATTTCTGAGCTCAAGGGGTCCTCCTACCTTAGCCTCTTGAGTACTTGGGACTACAGGCATGTGCCACCACACCTGGTTTTTTTTTTTTTTTTTTTTTTTTTTGAGACAGAGTTTTGCTCTTGTTGGCCAGGCTGGAATGCAATGGCACGATCTTGGCTCACTGCAACCTCTGCCTCCCGGGTTCAAGCGATTCTCCTGCCTCGGCCTCCTGAGTAGCTGGGATTACAGGCATGCGCCACCATGCCTGGCTAATTTTGTATTCTTAGTAGGGATGGGGTTTCTCCATGTTGGTCAGGCTGGTCTTGAACTCCTGACCTCAGATGATCCGCCCATCTCGGCCTCCCAAAGTGCTGGGATTACAGGTGTGAGCCACTGCGCCCATTGTTGTTTTTTTTGAGACGGTCTCACCCTGTTGCCCAGGCCAAAGTGCAGTGGTGTGATCGTGGTTTACTACAACCTCGACCTCCTGGGCTCAAGTGATCCTCCCACCTCAGCCTCCATGTAGCTGGAACTACAGGTGTGCATCACTACACCTGCTAATGGGCCCAGGCTGGTCTTGAACTTCTGGGCTCAAGTGATCGCCCATCTCAGCCTCCCAAAGTGCTGGGATTATTGGTATGAGCCACCGCACCTGGCTGCGCAACTAATTACTATTTTTTTTTTTGTAGAGATGGGTTCTCACCATCTTGCCCGGGCTGGTCTTGAACAGCTTGAACAGTGATACTCCTGACTCAGCCTCCCAAAGTGCTGAGATTATAGACGTGAACCACTGCGCCCGGCTGAGACTGTATATTCTAAAGAGAACGCTATTGACTCCATCAGGCAGGGAGGATCATATTGAAATTAGTGGATTTTACTTTAATGATATTGGGGCCCTGCAATTCTCTTCTTAGAAGGAAATCCTGAGTCACAGTGTTTGGTGCTTAAACCAAATTGTCTTAGAGTCTGCTCAGCCCTTCCTTCCTTCCTAGGTTAAAAATAAAGTTTTCTTTGCCTAAAGCCTTCTTTGGTAACACTCCTTTCCAGTCCTACATCCTTTTATAAGCTTGTTTTTTGGCTATCTTTGTTGGAAGGTGTACTTGGGCTTCGCTCAGCTTCTAAATTCCTGTTGTGGCCAGGTGTGGTAGCTCATGTCTGTAATCCCAGCACTTTGAGAGGCCGAGTGGGGGAGGATGGCTTTAGGCCAGGAGTTTGAGACAATCCTGGGCAACATGGCGAGACTCGGTCTCTACAGAAAATAGAAAAATTAGCCTGGTGTAGTGGTGTATGTCTGTGGTTCCAGCTCCTTGGGATGCTGAGGTTGGCAGATCAGCTGAGTCCAGGGAGGTCCAGACTATGGTGAGCCATGATTGTGCCACTGCACTCCAGCCTGGGCAGTAGGGTGAGAACCTGACTCAAAAAAAAAAAGAAAATGTCCTGTTGCTATCCCTGGATTTGAATTACTGTCAGATAGTCTTAGAGGTCTCTTAGGAACCTGGGTACACATGAAGGAACCTATACTTGATATGTTGATATGTTTTAGGTTCCTGCTGGAGATGGCCTAATGTCCAGTGAGAAAGAGGCTTGCCGTTCAGAAGCTGGTGACTTCCTTGTGGAATTCAGTTTTTTTTTTTTTTTTTTTTTTGAGACGGAGTCTCACTCTGTCACCCAGGCTAGAATGCAATGGTGCGATCTCGGCTACTGCAACCTCCGCCTCCGAGGTTCAAGCGATTCTTCTGCCTCAGCCTCCTGAGTAGCTGGGACTACATGCAAGCGCCACCACACCCGGCTAATTTTTGTATTTTTGGTAAAGACAATTTCACCATGTTGGCCAGGCTGGTCTTGAACTCCTGACCTCAGGTGATCCGCCCACCTCTGCCTCCTAAAGTGCTGGGATTACAGGCATGAGCCTGCACCTGGCCGAATTCAGTATTAAACACAGGCTATTATGGCCAGATTTTTAGATTTAGTTCTTTTTTTTTTTGTGAGACACAGTCTTGCTCTGTTGCCCAGGCTGGAGTACGGTGGCGCCATCTCGGCTCACTGCAAGCTCCGCCTCCCGGGTTCACGCCATTCTCCTGCCTCAGCCTCCCGAGTAGCTGGGACTGCAGGGGCCTACCACCACGCCCATCTAATTTTTTGTATTTTTTAGTAGAGACGGGTTTCACTGTGTTAGCCAATATGGTCTCGATCTCCTGACCTTGTGATCCGCCCACCTCGGCCTCCCAAAGTGCTGGGATTATAGGTGTGAGCCACTGCACCCAGCTGGATTTAGTTCTTAAAAGTTATTAAGTGAAGCAGATATTAGTCAAATGCCATATTCCAAATCTTCTGTGGTGGCTGATTTTCATTGGCGTACGTAGAACCCAGGGCTGAGTCTTATGAGTGGTAGAATCCTGGCATGGCAGAAAATGAGAGTATGTGCCAGATGTCAAGTTGTTTTCAGTATGCCTTCAGGGGATCAGATATAAGTCAGGAAGTAAGATGGCAATAGGTATAGTTTAGACCATTGTGTTTCTCAAATATTGTACGGTCTTTGATATTTGCTTGTTGTCATACATGGAATCTCTTGTAGAGCTTCCTGTTAAAGAGAACAAGGTTAGTAATTTTTTATTGTTCATTATGTGATGGGTAAGTCAGGTTAAAATTTTGCTTGGCCATCTGTGGTCTACTTTATGTACTGAACTAGCTGGGTTAGCCTAAAATGCTTTCCTGGAATGCCGAGAGGTCTGAGCAGTGAAAAGTCTGTAGAGGTTTCACACGTTGAGTTTCATTCCTCTGTGAATGTGGGATTCCTTGATATCTTTTTTGTTTGTTTGTTTGTTTGTTTGTTTGAGACGGAGTCTCACTCCGTTGCCCAGGCTGGAGTGCAATGGCTTGATCTCGGCGCACTGTAACCTCTGGCTCCTGGGTTCAAGTGATTCTCCTGCCTCAGCCTCCCAAGTAGCTGGAATTACAGGTGCCTGCCACCATGCCCAGCTAATTTTTGTATTTTTAGTAGAGACAGGGTTTCACCATGTTGGTCAGGCTGGCTTCGAACTCCTGACCTTAGGTGATCCACCCGCCTCAGCCTCCCAAAGTGCTGGGATTACAGGCGTGAGCCACCGCACCCGGCCGGGAGTCCTTGATTTCTAAACTATTCCAGTTGGCCAAACAATGTATGTGCATTTGTTTATATTGGTCACAGAATCAAAAAATGTCAGAGCTAGAAATCAGAGCTAGTTCAGCTATCACTTTTGACAGATGGTAATGATTAATATTTATAAATGACTTTGTAGTTTTACAGTGTACTTTTAAATGATTTTTAATTTTTTTAGTCCCACTTGAAATAAAATTGTTTTGTCCATTGTTACCCACCAAGTTAGAAAGATCTGTTGGAATCCAGGTCTTCTGTTTGCTGTCTTACTATTATTGAGGTTTGTTTGTTTTTTTAAAATTATAGATGTGGGAAAACTGAAGCAGTGGCGTAATCGTGGAAATGCAGAGCTGTAGTGCGGCCTCTTTGTGGTTCAGTCTCCAGCCCACATTACAGTAGAGGAGCTCTGTCAGGAGAGGAGACAGGTTGCTTGTTTTCAGAATTGTGGTTAACAACAACCATTGTTCTTTCCTCTTTCCCCGCTCTTTATCAGTTCTGGAAATGTTTTTCTTAGACTAGGTAGTTACTAGGGGTTTGCTTCTAAGAAACTTTTTTTTTTTTTGGTGACAGTTTCAGGATGTTTTATGCTTTTTGCCTAGGTCTGTCTTCTTTGAAGAAAAAAAGATTTGCATCTGCTAACCTCAGAAATCCCTCAGTGTAGCCTATAATATGCATGTTTTGTAGTTGTAGTTTGGGGGCTGGCTGTGACTTCTGATTAGCCATATTCTTGATAATAAAATGATATGGAAAACACCTGAGAAATTTTAAGGATTTTTTTGTTTGTTTGTTTGTTTGTTTGTTTGTTTTTTAAAGGCACGAACACAGAAGAGGAAATGGTTTAGAAAGAATAATTGGGCTGGGTGTGATGGCTGGATCCTGTAATCTCACCACTTTGGGAAGCTGAGGTAGGAGGATCCCTGGAGCTCAGGAGTTCGAGGCTAGCCCGGGCAACATAGTGCAACACTGTCTCTAAAAAAAATTTAAAAATGAGGCTGGGCATGATGGCTCATGCCTGTAATCCCAGCACTTTGGGAAGCCGAGGTGGGTGGATCACCTGAGGTCAGGAGTTCGAGAACAGCCTGGCTAACATGGTGAAACCCCATTTCTACTAAAAATACAAAAAAATTAGCCGGGTGTGGTGGTGGGCGCCTGTAATCCCAGCTACTTGGGAGGCTGAGGCAGGAGAATTGCTTGAACCTGGAGGCAGAGGTTGCAGTGAGCCGAGATTGCGCCATTGCACTCCTGCTTGGGCAACGAGAGTGAAACTCTGTCTCAAAAAAATACAATACAATACAATAAAATAAAAAAATATAAAAATGAGCCCAGTGTGACGGCATGTGCCTCAGCTCCAGAGGATGAGTAGGAGGATCATTTGAGCCTGAGAGGTCCAGGCTGCAATGAGCTATGATTGAGCCACTGCATTCCAGCCTGGGCAGCATAGCTAGACCCTGTCTCAAAAAGAAACAAAGAAATAATCACAATTATAAGACAGTAAATGAATAAACCCGATTTATAACAAATTACATGCTTTTTCGTTACAACACGTTAGAATTACTTTCCAGGAATGTCAGAGGACTTGGTTCTTTTTCTTTTTCTTTTTTTTTTTTGAGTCGGTGTTTCGCTCTGTCGCCTAGGCTGGAGTGCAGCGGCGCTATCTCAGCTCACTGCAAGCTCCACCTCCCAGGTTCACGCCATTCTCCTGCCTCAGCCTCCCGAGTAGCTGGGACTACAGGCGCCCACCACCACGCCCGGCTAATTTTTTTGTATTTTTAGTAGAGACGGGATTTCACCACGTTAGCCAGGATGGTCTCGATCTCCTGACCTCGCGATCCGCCCACCTAAGTGCTGGGATTACAGGTGTGAGCCACCGCGCCCAGCCAGGACTTGGTTCTTTTTTCAGGTGTATCATCTCTGATGCCTTTTTCATTCTTTCTTTTTGTAGTTTTAGAACAATGGCCCTCTAATAATGTTTTAGCCTAGTTATGAAGATAGCTACTGATTTTGGGATATATTGTTATATTGTTGAAGAAAACTAAATATTTTATTTTGGGTAAGTTAGGTGTGTAAACCAAAAGCAAAATCCTAAGCCCCTCAGCCAACTGAATGCCCACCCAAGGGGACCCTAGAGAAACCTGAAAAACTAAATTCCAGGTCATGACTCAAAGGGAGGTTGGCCATCCCTCATTTTACCGCTCTCTTTTGCCCAGGCTGGAATGCAGTGGCTCAATCACAGCTCAGTGCATCCTAGACCTCCCAGGTTCAAGCCGTCCTCCTACTCAGCCTCTGGAGTAGCTGTGACCACAGACACATGCCACCACACCCGTCTCATTTTTAAATTTTTTGTAGAGATAGTGAGTGTGTCACTATGTTGCCCAGGCTGGTCTTGAACTCCTGGGCTCAAGGGATCCTCCTACCTCAGCTTCCCTCTCTCTTGGAGAGGGGTATAATGAGGCATGGCCAACCTCCCTTTAAGTCACGACCACCATTAATGTTAAAATGGAGATCATAAGACTGACAAAAGAGACTCTTTGGCAATAAGATACGAAATTGCAGCTGGGCGCTGTGGCTCATTCCTGAAATCCCAGCATTTTGGGAGACTGAGGAAGGTGGATCACTTGAACCCAGGAGTTCCAGACCAGCCTGGGCAACATGGTGAAACCCCGTCTTTACAAAAAAGACAAAAATTAGCCAAGCGAGGTGTCACCCACCTTTAGAACCAGGTACTCGAGAGGCCTCATGTGGGAGGATTGCTTAAGCTTGGGAGGCGGAGGTTGCAGTGAGATCAAGCCACTGCACTCTAGCCTGGGCAACAGAGCAAGATCCTGTCTCAAAAACAAAACAAAACAAAACAAAACAAAAAAACCCAAAGATACCAAATTCCAACCTGACTCTCATCTAGCATCACATGACACATGGCAGACCCTGAAGGAAATAAAAATATTTTACCCCAAAATGTATTTCTTTGAAATGTTTTAAAATGGCCCTGCAAAGCTGTCTTTTGTGGGGGAAATTTGCGTCTGTAGAGAATCTCCATTAGTACAGACAGGGCTTTCCCAGATCTAGGAGATTATCTAAGAGTTAGATATCTTTTAAGGTCTGAAAAGAGACATTTACCATCTATACTCTTGGTTACCTGGAGGCTTCATCCAAAACTTGTAAACCAAAACCAACCTGTAACATGAGCATCTCAGGCACATTTTCTCGGAACGTGTTGAGACTGTTCCCTGGGCCATGGTCATTCATATTGATTCAAAATAAATCTCTTTAAATATTTTAGAGCTTTTTTTTTTTTTTTTTTCTTCACTAGGTGTCTCTCTCCTTGTAGAGACAGGGTTTGACCATGTTGGTCAGGCTGGTCTCGGATTCCTGACCTAAAGTGATTTGCCCGCCTCACCCTCACAAAGTGCTGGGATTACAGGCGTGAGCCACCGCGCCTGGCTATTCTGTTTGTTTGTTTGTTTGTTTGTTTATTTATTTATTTATTTATTTATTTATTTGAGACGGAGTCTTGCTCTCTCCCCCAGGCTGGAGTGCAGTGGCGCGATCTTGGCTCACTGCAAGCTCCGCCTCCCGGGTTCATGCCATTCTCCTGCCTCAGCCTCCCGAGTAGCTGGGACTACAGGCGCCCACCACCGCGCCCGGCTAATTTTTTTTTGTATTTTTTTAGTAGAGACGGGGTTTCACCTTGTTAGCCAGGATGGTCTCGATCTCCTGACCTTGTGATCTGCCCGCCTCGGCCTCCCAAAGTGCTGGGATTACAGGCTTGAGCCACCGCGCCCGGCCTATTCTGTATATTTAAAAATGAATTTAGTTTTAATTTATTCAACCAGTTTTGTTGGCTCAGGATCACAATCTCTTGTTGGGAAAAATATCCTTTGGAAATTATCTTAGTGCTGCCACAACAGAGTACCACAGAATGGGTAATTTAAAAAGAACAGAAATTTATTTCCTGCCAGGCACAGTGGCTCACGTCTATAATCCCAACACTTTGGGAGGCCCAGGCAGGGAGTCTGCAGCATGCCGACTATACTCCAGCCTGGGTCACAGAGGGAAGAAAAGAAAGCATGGAGGAAGGAAGGAAGGAAGGAGGGAGGGAGGGAGGGAAGGAAGGAAGGAAGGAAGGAAGCTATTTTTTGTATTTTTAGTAGAAATGGGGTTTCACCAGGCCGGGTGCGGTGGCTCACGCTTGTAATCCCAGCACTTTGGGAGGCCGAGGCGGGCGGATCACGAGGTCAGGAGATCGAGACCACGGTGAAACCCCGTCTCTACTAAAAATACAAAAAATTAGCCGGGTGCGGTGGCGGGCGCCTGTAGTCCCAGCTACTCGGAGAGGCTGAGGCAGGAGAATGGCGTGAACCTGGGAGGCGGAGCTTGCAGTGAGCCGAGATTGCGCCACTGCACTCCAGCCTGGGCAACAGAGCAAGACTCCGTCTCAAAAAAAAAAAAAAAAAAAAAAAAAAAAAGAAATGGGGTTTCACCATGTTTGCCAGTCTGGTCTCGGACTGCTGACTTCGGGTTATCCTCCCACTTTGGCCTCCCAAAGTGCTGGGATTACAGGTGTTGAGCCATTGCATTTTTTCTGTGTGTGTGTGTGACAGAGTCTTGCTCTGTCGCCAGGCTCAGGTGCAGTGGCACTATCTCAACTCACTGCAACCTCCGCCTCCTGGGTTCAAGCGATTCTCCTGCCTCAGCCTCCTGAGTAGCTGGGACTATAGGCGCACGCCACCATGCCCAGCTAATTTTTTTGTATTTTTAGTAGAGACGGGGTTTCACCATGTTGGCCAAGATGGTCTTGGTCTCCTGACCTCGTGATTCATCCGCCTCAGACTCCCAAAGTGCTGGGATTACAGGCATGAGCCACTGCACCCGGCCTGAAGCCTCTTTTAAAAGGGCCTTGGGGCCAAGCATTGTGGCTCACGCCTGTAATCCGAGCACTTTCGGAGGCCAAGGAGGGTGGATCGCTTGAGCCCAGGAGTTCAAGACCAGCCCGGGCAAAATGGCGAAACCCTGTCTCTACGAATAAAGATACAAAAATTAGCTCTCTGGGTTGCGTGTGCCTGTAGTCCCAGATCCTCAGGAGGCTGAGGTGGGAGGATTGCTTGAGCCCAGGAAGTGGGGTTGCAGTGAGCTGAGATAGCGACACTGCACTCTAGCCTGGGTGACAGAGCGAGACCCTATCTCCAAAAATAAACAAATAAAAATAAATAAATAAATAAAATAGGCTGAGCACGGTGGCTAATGGCTATAATCCCAGCACTTTGGGAGGCCGAGGCGGGCGGATCACCTGAGGTCAGGAGTTCGAGACCAGCCTGACCGACAGGGAGAAACCCCGTCTCTACTAAAAATACAAAATTAGCTGGGCGTGGTGGCACATGCCTGTAATCCCAGCTACTTGGGAGACTGAGGCAGGAGAATCACTTGAACCTGGGAGGCGGAGGTTGCGGTGAGCTGAGATCGCACCATTGCACTCCAGCTTGGGCAACAAGAGCGAAACTCCGTCTCAAAAAAATAAACAAATAAAAATAAATAAATAAAAAATAAAAAGGCCTTACTCCCATTAACAAGGGAGCAGCTCTCATGGCCTAATCACCTGTTAAAGGCCTCACCTCGTCATACTATCACATTGGCAACAGCTGAATTTTGGAAAGGACACATTTAAACCACAGCAGAAATACAGCAGAAATTTAGGAGTATCATCTGCTAAACCAACATCCAGTTTTGCTGAACTCTGAGGTTCTGTATGTCCAAATACACTTGACTCTTGAACCAAGTTGGGAGTTAGGGGCACTAATTCTCTGTGTAGCAGAAAATCCACAAATAACTTTTGACTCCCTGAAAACTTTACTAACAGCCTACTGCTGACCGGAAGCCTTACCAATAACATAAATAGTTAATTAACACATGTTTTCTATGTTAAACGTATTATATACTGTAGTCTCACAATAAAGTAAGCTAGAGAAAACATAATCATAAGGGAAATAAAATATTATTATTATTTTTGTGTGTGAGATGGAGTCTCGTTCTGTCGCCCAGGCTGGAGTGCAGTGGTGCGATCTTGGCTCACTGCAACCTCTGCCTCCCGGGTCCAAGTGATTTTCCTGCCGCAGCCTCCTAAGTATCTGGGACTACAGGCGCCCACCACCACGCCCAGCTAATTTTTGTATTTTTAGTAGAGACAGGGTTTCACCATATTGGCCAGGCTGGTGTCGAACTCCTGACCTTGTAATCCGCCTACCTTGGCCTCCCAATGTGCTGGGATTGCAGGTGTGAGCCACCGTGCCTGGTCGGGAAATAAAATATATTTATCCTTCAGGAAGTGGGAGTGGATCATTTAAAAGGTCTTTATGCTCATCATCTTCACACTGAGTAGGCTGAAGAGGAAGAGGAGGAGTTGGTCTTACTGTCTTGGAGTGGCAGATGTGGAAGAAAATCTATGTATAAGTGGACCCACACAGTTGAAACCCATGTTGTTCGAGGGTCAACCGTAGTGTTTAATCCCTTTCTTTGTTAAATATTTAATATCTCCCCCGCCCCATTTTCTCACAACATCTCTGTGAAGTACATTCTTTCCCCTGTGTATGAAAAGTAGTACATTTTGAATTTTATCTACTAGAAGAATGTTTAGTGTTTTGCAGAGGATTGTCAGTCTGCCCATCTAGCTCTGTTGACTGCTTAGCTCAGTTAGTTATGAGTGTGGTGCATTTAATGAGGCCAAAGTCATTGAGTTAGTTGCCAGAAGAGCAGTCATTCCAGTTAGCCTTATTAGACTCAGTTTTTTTTTTTTTTTTTTTGAGACAGAGTCTTGCTGTGTCGCCCAGGCTGGAGTGCAGTGGTGCGATCTCAGCTCACTGCAACTTCTGCCTCCTGGGCTCAAGTGATCTTCCTGCCTCAGCCTCCCGAGTAGCTGGGATTATAGGTGAGTGCCATCACACCTGGCTAATTTTTGTATTTTTAGTAGAGACAGGGTTTCACCATGTTGGCCAGGCTGGTCTCGAACTCCTGACCTCGTTATCCACCTACCTCAGCCTCCGAAAGTGCTGGGATTACAGGTGTGAGCCACCACGCTCGGCCTCGACCCCCTTTTATGCTAGCCTCAGCTGACCATCCTGCTCACTAGTACATTGTGGGTCATAGGGAGCCAAAAACATGAGGCTGGTAACATTCCATCCCTATTATTCATAGATGATATTTAAGTTAATGGCTGTTTTTTTATTGAATACATTTCTTTTTTTTTTTTTTTTTTTTTTTTTTGGAGAGGGAGGCTTGTTTTTTCCCCTAGGCTGGAGTGCAGTGGCACGATCTCGGCTCACTGCAACCTCCGCCTCCCAGGTTCACGCCATTCTCCTGCCTCAGCCTCTCCGAGTAGCTGGGACCACAGGCACCCGCCACCACGCCCGGCTAATTTTTTTTTGTATTTTTAGTAGAGACGGGGTTTCACCATGGTCTCGATCTCCTGACCTCGTGATCCGCCCGCCTCGGCCTCCCAAAGTGCTGGGATTACAAGCGTGAGCCACTGCGCCCGGCCTATTGAATACATTTCAATGCCAGGTATTAGATGGCATTATCCCCATGTTGCAGATTAGGAAACTAAAGTGCAGAGAATTTAAATAATATGCCCGAGACCATAAAGCAAGAATTGGAAGCCTGTTCTCCCTGTCTCTGAAGTCTTCTACCTTTGTGTTATTGAAAGACCAACTTAGTGATGGGGCACTTGTTTGCAAAGATGTGTAGGTGAGACAGTCACTGTCCTTGAGGGGCTCATAGTCTTCTGAGGGGTTAGGTATGTAAGCCAATAACGACAATGCACTGTGATAAATGATATAATGAAGGTATGTTTATAATTGAGAGTGAGTGTCTTGCAATCAGTGATTGTCTAGAAGATCTCAAAGTTAGTTTTCTCTATTTGTTTTTCATTCCCTCCTTCAGCTCTTATTTACTGAGTTCCCGTTATTTGCTAGTCACTATTTTAGGTTCTTAAGACACATCAATGAGTGAAACTGGCTTTGTGAAGCTTTGGTTTTAGTGGAGGGAGACATTGAAAAATAAACATAATGAATCAGTAATTTACATAGTATGTTAGGAAGTAAAAAGTGCTATGGAAACAGTAAACAGGGTTAATGGGATCAGGAATGTTAGGGCAGGGTGGAGACAGATGTTGTACTTTTTTTTTTTTTTTTTTTTGAGACGGAGTTTCGCTCTTGTTGCCTAGGCTGGAGTGCAGTGGCGCAATCTCGGCTCACCGCAACCTCCACCTCCCAGATTCAAGCGATTCTCCTGCCTCAGCCTCCCGAATAGCTAGGATTACAGGCATGCACCACCATGCCCGGCTAATTTTGTATTTTTAGTAGAGATGGGGTTTCTCCACATTTATCAGGTTGGTCTTGAACTCCCGACCTCAGGTGATCCGCCCACCTTGGCCTCCCAAAGTTCTGGGATTACAGGCTTGAGCCACTGTGCCCAGCTGATGTTGTACTCTTAATAGGATGGTCAGGGTATACCTCACTGAGAGGGTGACAATTTCAGGAAAAATTCTAAGGAGTCAAAGGAGTGAGCCATATGTGTATGTGGAGAAACGTATTTCAGGCAGAGAGAAGAGCCTGTGTAAGGGCCTTAAGCTAGGAGTATACTTGATGTATTAGAACTGTTTACAATGTTACTGAGGTCAGAGGTAGTAAGTGAGGGGACAAGTGGTGGGAAGATGAGATTAGAGAGGAAGGGAGAGGGAGTGTGGGGGAAAGATGTAGGGCTTTATAGGCCAGTGGTTCTCATTGTCTGGTCTCTGGACCAGTAGTATCAACATCACCTGAGAACTTCTTAGAAATGTACATTTTAGCCCCATCCTTTACCCGCCAAATCATAAACTCTGGGGGTGGGGCCTAGAAACCTGTATTTTAACAAGCCACTGTCCTGATGCATACTAAGATTTGGGAACCACAGTTTTGGCTACTGTAAGAGCTTTAATGTTACGCACCTACATGGCTGCAAATTCTTAGGACTGATGTACATTTAAGTTCAGTACCCAAATAACTGTAGAGCTTTGGCTTTAGAGTCTTTCAGTTCTGGTTTCAAATTATGGCTTCCTCACTTTCTAGTTGTGGGGCCTTGGATCAGCTTGTGAGGATTATATGAGGGGAAAAATAAACATCACACACACACATGCACTTACACAGACAGAGTTACTAGGGCATATGAGTCTCTGTCAAGACAACTATTCACATGAAAGAACTTCCAAATTTTGGACTGCTTAAATTTATAAGTTGAATTATTAGCTGGTTGTTAACATATCTCATACCACATCTATCAGCCACATTTTTTGTTTCTACTTGAGATTTTGTGATCCCGTCATGGGTAGTTGCCTGTCAGGAATAAAATCAACACCTATGACCCCTATCAGGATCTGTGTTGAGTGCTAGAGAAGAGAAGGGCAGGTGCACTGAAACAAGGTAGGAAAGGATCAGTTCTTCAGTTCTTTTTTTTTTTTTTTTTTTTTGAGACAGGGTCTCACTCTATTGCCCAGGCTGGAGTACGGTGGCACCATCTCAGCTCACTGCAAACTCTGCCTCCAGGGCTCAAGTGATCCTCCCACCTCATCGTCCTGAGTAGCTGGGACTACAGGCAGGTGCCACCAATCCTGGATAATTTTTGTCTTTTTTTCTAGAGATGGGTTTTCGCCACATTGCCCAGGCTGGTCTCGAACTCCTGGACTCAAGTAATTTGCCTGCTTTGGCCTTCCAAAGTGTTGGGATTACAGGCGAGTGCCCCTGCGCCCAGTCAGGATCAGTTTTTGTTTGTTTGTTTGTTTGTTTTTGAGACAGAGTTTTCACTCTTGTCGCCCAGGCTGGAGTGCAATGGCGCAATCTCGGCTCACGGCAACCTCCACCTCCCGGGTTCAAGTGATTCTCCAGCCTCAGCCTCACGAGTAGCTGGGATTACAGGCACTCACCACCACGCCCGGTTAATTTTTGTATTTTTAGTAGAGATGGGGTTTCACCATGTTGGCCAGGCTGGTCTCAAACTCCTGACCAGCCTTGGCCTCCCAAAATGCTGGGATTACAGACATGAGCCACCATGCCCGGCCTAGGATCAGTTCTTTAAAAGGAACCGATGATGATGTGTTATTGGGGTTCAAGAGAGGGAAAGAGTACTGTTATCTAGCTTTGCAGTTTGTGTCTTGGAAAATTTACTATAGAGGGCGTAGCTCTGGGTGTGACCCTGAACAAAAACATAATCTCTCTGATTTATTCACTGATTAATACTCACTTAATATGTGTAAAAATACCCAAGGGACTATACATAAATTATAGAATCTGAGGGTTGAAAGAGAGGGACACAACTAGAAAGTGAGGGAACCATGATTTGAACTCTTGGGATAGGAAAGAAACATGAAGGTCATCCATATAAGGAATGGCATTTTTCTTTCTTTAAAAATAAAACGTTGGACAGGCATGGTAGCACATGCCTGTAATCCCAGCACTTTGGGAGGCAGAGGCAGGAGGATGACTTGAGCCCAGGATTTCGAGACCAGCCTGGGCAACATAGCAAGACCTCGCCTCTACAAAAAATAAAAAGCTGAGTGTAGTGGTGCATGCCTGTAGTCTCAGCTACTTGGGAGGCTGAGGCAGGAGGATTGCTTGAGTCTGAGGGGTTGAGGCTGCAGTGAGTCATGATGACACCACTGTACTCCAGCCTGGGCAACTGAGCAAGACCCTGTCTCAAAAAAAAAAAAAGTTGAGCCAGGTGTGGTGGTGTGCACTTGTAGTCCCAGCTACTTGGGAGGCTGAGGCAGGAAGATTGCTTGAGCCCATGAATTTGAGTCCAGCTTGGGCAATGTTGTGAGGCTCCTGTCTCTTAAATAAATAAATAAATAAATGTTGAGTTTTAAAATACAGTTTCTAATATGAAACTTAGAAATTGGAGAAGGATGTAGGCCGGGCGCAGTGGCTCACACCCGTAATCCCAGCACTTTGGAAGGCCGAGGTGGGCAGATCACCTGAGGTCAGGAGTGCAAGACCAGCCTGGCCAACATGGTGAAACCTGGTCTCTACTAAAAATACAAAAATTAGCCGGGTGTGGTGGCGTACACCTGTAATCCTAGCTACTTAGGAGGCTGAGGCAGGAGGATTGCCTGAACCCGGGAGGTGGAAATTGCAATGAGCCGAAATCAAGCCACTGCACTCCATCCTGGGCAACAAGAGTGAAAATTAGGTGTCAAAAAAAAAAAAAAAAAAAAAAAGAAAGAAAGAAATTATAGAAGGATGTGGAAAAAATTCACTCATTATTCCATTTTCTGGAATTAAGCTTTATAAGCATGTTGATGCCTTTATATAGTTCCTTTCAGTTAAAAAATATTTTTGGGCCGGGCACAGTGGCTCACGCCTGTAATCTCAGCACTTTGGGAGGCCGAGGCGGGCGGATCACAAGGTCAGGAGATCGAGACCATCCTGGCTAACATGGTGAAACCCCATCTACTAAAAATATAAAAAATTAGCTGGGCTTGGTGGCAGGCGCCTGTGGTCCCAGCTACTCGGGAAGCTGGAAGCTGATGCAGGAGAATGGCGTGAACCCGGGAAGCGGAGGTTGCAGTGAGCCGAGATGGCGCCACTGCACTCCAGCCTGGGCGACAGAGCGAGACTCCATCTCAAGAAAAAAAAAGTAATTTAAAGACAGTAAAGTGCACAAATTCTAAGTATATAAGTATATAGCTTAATATATATATACACATACACATGCGTTTAATCATCACCCAGATCAGTTCTTTCCAGATTTTACTATGTGTAGGTGTATGTGTATGTATTTTAACAGAGTGATAATGTGTAATGTAAAATTTTGTTTTGACTTTTTTCACTTGATGTTCTATCATGAATATTTCTTGATACTGTATCATGAGTATGCTCCTGAAATTCCATTGATCTTAGTTAAGAGTTAATTATAAGGAGCAGAGACCCACTCAAAAAACTCACTCAAGTTGAATTCATATCAAATTAACATGTTGTATATGAAATAACAGAGAACATCTTAAAAGATGATCCCACATCAAAACAAAAGATCTTTCTGGTGGACCTGTGGAGTATTTAAATTTTTTCTTTTTTCAAATATCCATGTACACTTATTTTTACACATTTGTAGGGGTTTTTCTGGAGCATTACTTGCTAAAACTGGACTTTTTTTTTTTTTTTTTTTTTTTTTTTGAGACGGAGTCTTGCTTTGTCACCCAGGCTGGAGTGCAGTGGCGCGATCTCAGCTCACTGCAAGCTCCGCCTCCCGGGTTCAGGCCATTCTCCTGCGTCAGCCTCTCCGAGTAGCTGGGACTACAGGCGCCTGCCACCACGCCCGGCTAATTTTTTGTATTTTTAGTAGAGATGGGGTTTCACCGTGGTCTCGATCTCCTGACCTCGTGATCCGCCCGCCTTGGCCTCCCAAAGTGCTGGGATTACAAGTGTGAGCCACCGCACTCAGCCTAAAACTGGACTTTGTTGAATCCAAGAAATGTACTTTTTTTTTGAAATGGAGCCTTGCTCTGTCGCCTAGGCTGAAATGCAGTGGTGTAATCTTGGCTCACTGCAACCTCTGCTTCCTGGGTTCAAGCGATTCTCCTGCCTAAGCCTCCCTAGTAGCTGGGGCTACAGGTGCTTGCCTGCCACCATGCCCGGCTAATTTTTGTATTTTGAGTAGAGACGGGGTTTCAACAAGTTGGTCAGGCTGGTCTCGAACTCCTGACCTCAGGTGATCTGTCTGCCTCGGCCTCCCAAAGTGCTGGGATTACAGGCATGTGCCACACTGCACCTGGCCCAAGAAATGTGCATTTTAAATTTTAATATATATTGCTAAATTACTTTCCTTAAAAATTGTGCCAATTTAGATCTCTACTAGTAATGTTTAATATTCCAGTTTCTTTATACCTGTAATAAAATATTACCGCTTTTCTGAAACATTTCCAGTCTGCTAGGAAGAACATATCTTCTTTTTTTTTTTTTTTTTTTTTTGGAGACGGAGTTTCGCTGTTATTGCTCAGGCTGGAGTGCAATGGTACAATCTCGCCTCACTGCAACCTCTGCCTCCTGGGTTCAAGAGCTATTCTCCTCCCTCATCCTCCCAAGTAGCTAGGATTACAGGTGTGTGCCACCACACCCCTGGCTAATTTTTTGTATTTTTAGTAGAGACGGGGTTTTACCATGTTGGTCAGGCTCGTCTTGTACTCCTGACCTCAGGTGATCTGCCCACCTCTGCCTCCCAAAGTGTTGGGATTACAAGCGTGAGCCACCGTGCCAGCCCGAACATACCTTGTTTTAATCTGAATTTAATTGTTAGGCTGAACATCTTTTCATATAGTTCATATACATTTGTTTATTCTATGAATTGTCTGTTCAGGCCTCTTGTCCATATTTCTGTTGTGGTGTTTATCTTTTTTTCTGATTGATTTGTGGAAACTTTTTCTGTTACGAATATTTTGTTTTATGTGTTCTAAAGATATTTCTGTGTATTAAAAACAAGTTGTCAGGAAATATATCAAAACTTCAAACATAGTCACAATGAAATAATATATACATACACATAATATATATTTATAAAATTAGGATCATCAGAGAAATACAATTTTGTATCCTTTGCCTGCCTGCCTGCCTTCCTTCCTTCCTTCCTTTTCTCTCTCTCTCTCTCTTTCTTTTTCTTCTTTTTCTTTTTCTTTCTTTCGAGGCAGAGGTCTTGTTTTATTGCCCAGGCTGGTCTCAAACTCCTGGGCTCAAGCAGTCTTCTTGCCTTAGCCTCCCGAGTAGCTGAGATTACAAGGGTGTGCCCAATGCCTAGCTTGTATCTTCCATTTTTAATTTACATTTAAAAATGCTAAATATTTCTTTTTTTTTCTTTCTTTTTTTGAGGTGATGTTTCACTCTTGTCGCCCAGGCTGGAGTGCAGTGGTGCAATTTTGGCTTACTGCAACCTCTGCCTCCTAGGTTTGAGCAATTTTCCTGCCTCAGCTTCCTGAGTAGCTGGGATTACAGGTGCCCGTCACCATGCCCAGCTAATTGTTGCATTTTTAGTAGAGACAGGGTTTCGCCACATTGGCCAGGCTGATCTCGAACTCCTGACCTCAGGTGATCCTCCTGCCTTGGCCTCCCAAAGTGCTGGGATTACAGGCATGTGCCACTGCACCCAGCCAACTTTGTTTTTTTTTTTTTTTTGAGACAGGGTCTCCCTCTGTTGCCCAGGCTGGAGTGCAGTGGTGCAAACATGGCTCACTGCAGCCTCGACCTCCTGGGCTCATGTCATCCTCTTGCCTCAGCCTCCTGAGTAGCTGGGACTACCTGGCTAATTTTTAAATTTTTTGTAGAGATGGATTCTCGCCTTGTTGCTTAGGCTGGTCTTGACCTCCTGGTCTCAAGCAGTCCTCCTGTCTTGTCCTCCCAAAGTGCTGAGATTACAGGTATGAGCCACTGCACCCAGTCTGTTTAAAAATGTGTAATTCAGTGGTGTTTAGTATATTTATGGTTTTGTGTAGCCATCATCATCATGTAGTTTCAGAACATTTTCATCTCCTCAGAAGGAAATGCTGCACTCATTAAACAGTTACTTCTTATTTCCTTGTCTCCCAAGCCTGTGGCAACTAGTAGTCTGCTTTCTGTCTCTGAATTTACCTATTCTGGATATTTCATATAAGTGGAATCATGCAACATGTGGCCTTTTGTGTTTGGCTTTTGTGTCTGGCTCCTTTCAGGTAGCGTGAATTTTTTTTTTTTTTGCGACGGAGTCTTGCTCTGTCGCCCAGGCTGGAGTGCAGTGGCGCGATCTCGGCTCACTGCAACCTCTATCTCCTGGGTTCAAGCAATTCTCCTATCTTAGCCTCCTGAGTAGCTGGGATTATAGGTGCCCGCCATCGCGCCCAGCTAATTTTTATATTTTTAGTAGAGACAGGGTTTTACCACATTGGCCAGGCTGGTCCCGAACTTCTGACCTCTGGTGATTTGCCCATCTTGGCCTCCCAAAGTGCTGGGATTACAGGCGTGAGCCACCCCTCCCAGCCTAGCAGGATGTTTTTAAGGTTCATCCATGTTGTGGCATGTATCAGTACCTTATTCCTTTTTATGGCTGAATAATATTCTATTATTGGGATATTCATGTGGTATGAATAATACATACCATATTTTGTTCCTTCATCTGTTGATGGACACTGGGGTTGTTTCCACTTTTTGCCTGTTGTGAATAGTGCTATGAACATTCATGTACAAGTTTCTGTTTGAACACCTGTTTATGTATATATCCAAGAATGGAATTGATGGGTCATATAGTAACTCTGAACTTTATAGTAACTTTAAGAAACTGCCAAAATGCCTTCACAGCAGTGCACCATTTTACATTCTCACTAGCAATGTTTCAGGTCTGTGGATGCCAGCTCGGTCAGAGAGACCCTAACCCAGTGGTGCTAGAGGAATAAAAGACACACACACAGAAATACAGAGGTATGGAGTGAGAAATCAGGGGTCTCACAGCTTTCAGAGCTGAGAACCTTGAACAGAGATTTACCTACACATTTATTAACAGCAAGCCAGTGATAAGCGTTGTTTCTGTAGATTATAGATTAACTAACAGTATCCCTTATGGGAAATAAAGGGATGGGCCGAAAAAGGGATGGGTTTGGATAGTTATCTACAGCAGGAGCATGTCCTTAAGGCACAGATCGCTCATGCTATTGTTTGTGGTTTAAGAATGCCTTTAAGCGGTTTTCTGCCCTGGGTGGGCCAGGTGTTCCTTGCCCTCATTCCGGTAAACCCATAACCTTCAGCGTGGGCATCATGGCCATCACGAACATGTCACAGTGCTGCAGAGATTTTGTTTATGGCCAGTTTTGGGGCCAGTTTATGGCCAGATTTTGGGAGGCCTGTTTCCAACAAGGTTTCCACTTTCTCCATATCTTCATTAATACTTGTTTTTCATTTTTTGCTGTCATTGTGTTTTAATCTGTATTTTGTTGACTACTACTCAAGTAGATTGAAAAAAAATTACTCATTCTTTGTATTGGTATTGTGAATTGTCTGTATGCTGTTTATAATTTCTCTTTTTGCTCATTTTTTTGTGGGGGATCAGTGGGAAAGATTGAGGTTTGGGTACTTCTGAATCTCTCTTAGGAAAGCTGGTGAGTTTGCTACAGAATTGGGGTGAGTAAAGGAATGTGGTTTGGAGGGTATATTAGTTGCCTTTTTTTTTTTTTTTTTTTTTTTGAGATGGAGTCTTGCTCTGTTGCCCAGGCTGGGGGTGCAGTGGCACGATCATGGCTCACTGCAGCCACCGCCTCCTGGATTCAAGCCATTCTCCTGCCTCAGCCTCCCGAGTAGCTGGGACTACAGGCATGTGCTACCATGCCCGGCTAATTTTTGTATTTTTAGTAGAGATGGGGTTTCACCATATTGGTCAGGCCGGTCTCGAACTCCTGACCTCAAGTGATCCACCCACCTCAGCCTCCCAAAGTGCTGGGATTACAGGCCTGAGCCACTGCGACCAGCCTATATTAGTTTACTATGGCTGTGGCAACAAATTACCACAAACTGGGTGGCTTAAAACAACAATAATTTATTTTCTCACAGTTTTGGAGGACAGAAATCCAAAATCAAGGTGTCAGCAGGGCACACCCCCTCAGAGGCTCTTGGGGAGAATAATGACTGTTGGCATTATGCTTTCGTTTCTGACTACACCACCCTAATTGCTGCTTCTGTCTTCTCATTGCCTTCACCTTCATGTGTATCTTTTCCTCTGTGTCTATTATTTTAGGGATACCTATCATGGTATTTTGGGTACACTCAACTATTCCAGGATGATCTCATCTCAATAATTTTGATTACATCTGTAAGATCCTTTTTCCAAGTAAGATAACATTCATAGCTTCTGGAGATGAGGATGTGGACATACCTTTTTTGGGGCCACCATTCAACCCACTCCAGAGGGTCTAAAGGGTGGGTCTTGAATTTCTTTTTTTTTTTTTCTTGAGACGGAGTCTCGCTCTGTCGCCCAGGCTAGAGTGCAATGGCACGATCTCGGCTCACTCCAACCTCTGCCTCCTGGGTTCAAACGATTCTCCTGCTTCAGCCTCCTGAGTAGCTGGGATTACAGGCACCCGCCACCATGCCCAGTTAATTTTTGTATTTTTAGTAGAGACGAGGTTTCATGATGTTGGCCAGGCTGGTCTCGAACTCCTGACCTGGTGATCCGCCTGCCTCGGCTTCCCAAAGTGTTGGGATTATAGGCGTGAGCCCCTGTGACCGGCTGTCTTGAATTTCTTCGGATGTGAGCAAGAAGTAGTCTACTTCAGTCACTATTTGCCTTCCCACTCACCACAGGTAACCAGTATTTTGACTTGTAACAGCATAGTTTTTCATGTCTTTGTACTTTATATAAATTTAATTATATATGTTGAACTCTTGTGTCTGGATTCTTTTGTGCAATATGTTTGAGAGATTCATTCATATTGTGTGTAGTTTTAGGTTGGTCATTCTCACTGCTGTAGAGTTTGCCATTGTGTGACTTTACCACACCTTATCTGTTAATTGTGAAGTTGATAGGCACATGGGTAGTTTGTAGTTTTTGAGTATTACAATAGTGACATGTTATGAACATTCCTGTATGTGCCTTTTCGTGAACATGGCTTTTGGTCTGTTGGGTATATGCTCAGGAGTGGAATTGCTGGGTCATAGATATACATATGTTCAGCTTTAGTAGGTGCTGCCAGACAGTTTTCCATAGTGGTTGTACCAGTTTACATTCCCACTTGCAGTGCATGAGAGTGTAGGTTACTCCCTATCCTTACCAACTCTTGGCATTTTCTTTTCATTTTAGCTATTCTGGTGGTTTTATAATAGTATTGTATTATTTAAATTTGAATTTTCCAGATGACTAATGAAGTTGAGCACCTCTCAAAAGTTTATTAGGCATTTATATGTCTTTTTTGAAGTATCTATTCAGGGCTTTCGCTATTTTTCTTTGAGTGATCTTTTTTTCTTTATTGATTTAATGCAATTCTTTATCTGTTCTAGATATGAGTCTTTTTTGTTCATTTCATATATATGGTGCAAATATATTCTTGTAATCTGTGCGTTTTCTTTTCATTCTTTTAATGGTGACTTTCAAGGAACAAAAGTTTTAAGTTGTAATGTACAATTTATACGTTTTTCTCTCTTAATGTTCAGTGCATTTTATATCTTTGTTATTGCAGGATCATGAAGATGTTCTGTGTTTTCTTCTAAAGGCTTTATTGTTTTACCTTTCATATTTAGATCTACAGTTCTAGGGCTAATTAATTTTCTTAAACACTCTGCTGTTAACACTACTCTGTATTGCCTGAAAAAAAGCTTCCCCATTTTTTTTCTTGGCCGTTTTTCAGCATTCTGCAAGTGAAAGAGAAACATTACCATTGCTGTCACAGCTGGGCCTGAAGTACAACAAGGCTTTGATATGACCAATACAGTGCTTTTAATGCAGATTTGATAAAACAAATGCTAGTCTTTGTGCTTTGATATAGTACCAGTTGGTAAAATTTTAGTGGTTAGGAAACTCTGTTAAAAAAAAAAGAGATAATTTATTACTATAAAAGTTCTTAAAGGTAAAGGAAACTTCCTCTTATGTTACTGAGGGTAAACTAACAGGAAGCTCCCAGAGTCTTTTTTTTTTTTTTTTTTTTTTGAGACAGAGTTTCGCTCTTGTTGCCCAGGCTGGAATGCAATGGCGCGATCTCGGCTCACTGCAACCTCTGCCTCCCGGGTTCAAGTGATTCTCCTGCCTCAGTCTCCTGAGTAGCTAGGATTACAGGCATGCGCCACCACTCCCTGCTAATTTTGTATTTTTAGTAGAGATGGGGTTTCTCTATGTCGGTCAGGCTGGTCTCGAACTCCCGACCTCAGGTGATCCGCTCGCCTCTGCCTCCCAAAGTGCTGGGATTACAGGCGTGAGCCATCGCGCCCAGCCTGGCTCTCAGAGTCTTAAATCTGCTTATGTGCTATGGGGAAGAAGAGGCTGCTGGGTGGTCCCTTATAAGTTGTGGTTTGAAATCTGAATTTGCGGACATGTCAGTGTTCTTAGTACAGCCATGTTTGCTGCTGTGGGCTCTGCTGTGGTATACATTCTGTGAAACAGATATGTGTTGCCACTTTACTGCAGTAGAGGTTTGCTTCTTAGGAAACATTTCGTAACTTCTAGCACATTTATGTGTCCTGTTTTCATGGCTAAATATTTTGAGATGACTCTTGCATGTATGAGAGACCTTTTGGAAAGAAAGGAGCTAATATTTGTTGAGTACCTCTTATGCTCCATACAAATATGTCCCATATGCTTTACATATGTTAACTCATTAATTCCTCTCAATAGGCTGATGAGGTAGGTAGTTTTTTTTTGTTGTTGTTGTTGTTGTTTTTGACACAGGGTCTTGCTCTGTCACCTAGGCTAGAGTGCACGCTAACTGCTCACTGCAGCCTAGACCTCCAGGCTTAAGTGATCTTCCCATCTCAGCCTCCCTAGCAGCTGGGACTACAAGTGTGTGCCACTATGCCTAATTTTTGTATTTCTTTGTAGAGACCAGTCTCCCTATGTTGTCTGGGCTGGTCTTGAACTCCTAGGCTCAGGTGATCTACCCGCCTTGGCCTCCCAAAATTCTGGGGTTACAGATGTGAGCCACTGTGCCTGGCGTAGGTATTGTTATCCTCATGTTATAGATGCAGAAATTGAGATTTATGGAAAAGATACCCTTAGTGTTTCTACAGTAAGGGCAGAAAGGTGTGATACCTTTCCTCACCCATCATAAGGTTCAGTGGCTGACACTCCTGCAACAAAAGACAAATTAACAAGAAGAAAGCATAAGAGGCTGGATGTGGCTCACACCTGTAATCCCAGCTCTTTGGGAGGCCGAGCTGGGAGGATTGCTTAAGCCCAGGAGTTTGAGACCAGCCTGGGAAACACAGTGAGAACCTGTCTGCGAAAAATTTTTAAAAATTAGCCTGGCGTGGTGGAGCATGCCTATAGTCGCAGCTACTTGGGAGGCTAAGGTGGGTGGATCGCTTGAGCTCAGAAGGTTGAGATTGCAGTGAGCTCTGTTTGCACCACTGCACTTTGGCCTGGGTGAAAAAGTGAGAGTTGTCTCGAAAAAAAAAAAAAAAAAAAAGAAAGCATAAGAAATTTATTTAATTAAAGTTTTACATGAAATGGTGCCGGGCGCGGTGGCTCACGCCTGTAATCCCAGCACTTTGGGAGGCTGACGCGGGTGGATCATGAGGTCAGGAGATCGAAACCATCCTGGCTAACACAGTGAAACCCCGTCTCTACTAAAAATACAAAAAAATTAGCAGGGTGTGGCGGCAGGTGCCTGTAGTCCCAGCTACTCGAGAGGCTGAGGCAGGAGAATGGCTTGAACCCGGGAGGCGGAGCTTGCAATAAGCTGAGATCGCGCCACTGCACTCCAGCCTGGGTGACAGAGCGAGACTCTGTCTCAAAAAAAAAAAAAAAAAAAAAAAAAAAGAAATGGGAGCTTTCAGAAATGAAGACCCAAAGACCTAGGGAAAACTGTTTTTATGCTTAGGCTCAATGAAGAATGAAGAAGGGGAGAGGCCCGTAGAAATGTTAGTAGACAAAGGGTGTTATCTAATGGTAATAGACTGGGTGGGGCAGGGGGACCCAGCAAGGCCTGTCTGTTCAGATTCTTCTTGGACTCTGTGCAGCATTACTTCTTCCTGGGTATAGGGCAGGACCCCGCTGGAGCTGAGGGTCTTCAAGGAAGAAGGGAGAGAGTGACATTTTTAGGTATTATGGCTTACTTTGGGGGAGAGGTATATGGCTTTTGAGTGGGAAGTAATACTTTTTATGTATTAATGGCTTGCTTTTCTAGTATCTGTGACCCGCCTTGGGGAAAGGGGGATTCTGGCTTCTATGACTTGCTTTGGGGGAGTAAGAGGAGTGAGACAGGAGGGCAAGGAGAGACTTTGCTTCTGAGGCTATTTCTGAGGTCTTCCAGTCTCCTTTAGTTCATAATACTCAGCATGTCAAGGTGTCTTACTTAGGGGTATCATTTTTTGAGCCTCAATACCATGCCTTACACCTCTGACACCCAATGTGTGGGTTTTTTCCCCACATTTGTAACTTGGCCAAGGTCTTTGTGATAAATGCATATTTGGGCCAGGTGCAGTGGCTCATGCCTGTAATCTAACACTATATTAACCAATTCTCTAACTCTCTGGTTACCAACTGGGTGTCCTGCAATTCAATTCAATTGTTATTATTATTTTTTTCCAATTCAGTTCAATTCTGACACTAACTGCCTAGGCTTAGTGCAGACTCCACAGGTTAAGTGCTCAGTCTCACAAAACTGTCACCACTTCAGATGCCAATAAAGTCCCAGATTGCCGCCCATCTGTACTTTGACCAATCTGTTATAAGTCAGGGGTTCCCATGACCCCTTCCTAAGTTTGCATAATTTGCCAGAATGGCTCATAGAACTCTGGAAAGTACTTTACTTACTATTACCCATTTATTATAAAGGATATAACTCAGGAACAGCCAAGTGGAAGAGATGGATAGGGCAAGTTTGCGGCAAGATGTGTGTGTGGAGCCTTCATGCCCACTCTGGGTGCACCATTCTGCAAATACTTCAGTGTGTTCATCAACCCAGAAGGTCCCTGAACCCTGTTTTTTTTTTTTTTTTTTTTTTTTGAGACGGTGTCTCACTCTGTTTCCCAGGCTGGAGTGCAGTGGTGCGATCTCGGCTCACTGCAACCTCTGCCTCCTGGGTTCAAGTGATTCTTCTGCCGCATGCCACCACACCCGGCTAATTTTTGTATTTTTATAAGAAATGGGGTTTCACTATGTTGGTCAGGCTGGTCTAGAACTCCTGACCTCAGGTGATCTGCCTGCCTTGGCCTCCCAAAGTGCCGGGATTGCAAGCATGAGCCACCACACCCGGCCTTATAGGTTTTTAAAATGGAGTTTTCATTACTGTGTTGGCACGATTTTGAAATAATTGCTCACTGGTGATTAACTCACTTCAGCATCTCTCTCCTCTCTGCAGGTGGTGGTGGGGAGCTGAAAGTTTCAATCCTGTAATCATCCTTGGTCTTTCTGGTGACCAGCCACCATCCTTAAGCTATTAGCTTAAGCTATTTAGTAGGTATTAAGCCACTAAATTAGTGGCCCTGGTCACCAGTCATGTCATTAGCATACAAACGCTCTGCTTATCTGGTAGATTCCAAAGGTTTTAGGAGCTGCATGCCAGTAACCAGAGACTAAGACCAAATGTATGTTTTTTTTTGTTTTTTTTTTTTTTTTTTTGAGATGGTGTCTTGCTATTGCCCAGGCTGGAGTGCAATGGTATGATCTCTGCTCACTGCAACCTCCGCCTCCTGGGTTCAAGTGATTCTCCTGCTTCAGGCTCCCGAGCAGCTGGGATTACAGGCATGCACCACCACGCCCGGCTAATTTTTTGTTTTTTTTTTCAGGCATGCACCACCACGCCCGGCTAATTTTTTGTTTTTTTTTTTTTAAAGGGGGGCTCTCCCTCTCCCCCCCGGGTGGGCAGTGGCCCCCTCTCCCCGCGCTGCCCCACCCCCCCCCCCCCGCCACTGCCTCCCAAAGTGCTGGGATTTACAAGCGTGAGCCACAGTGCCCGGCCACATTTTTTTTTAATTTAAATTTTTTATTTTCGTAGAGATGGTATCTTGCTATGTTGCCCAGGCTGGTCTTGAACTCCTGGCCTCAGGTGATCCTCCCATCTTGGCCTCCCATAGTGTTAGATTACAGGCATGAGCCACTGTACCTGGCCCAAATATGCATTTTTCACAGAGACCTTGGACAAGTTACCTAGAAGAAATTAAACAAAACATGGAACTAATATTTGAGTTCTAAATTTTCCTGTCTTTAAAGTCCTGTGCCTTCCACTATAGTGTATGTAACACAGAATATACTGCAGTACCTTCCCAGCTTCATCTGGATGAGATGCCCTTTCAGATTTGAGGGGACTCCTTTGCCTGGAAAAGGAGGTACACATTTACTAAAATGTGCTCATGCGTTCCAGGAGTGACTGGTTTTTAATTATAAATTTGTATGTTTCCATAGCACTTAACATAGAGTTGTATAGATAGTCGGAACTCAATAGAAAAGTGATGGATTAGTTGCTTGAGTGATAGTAATGTAATAATGTAGCAAAACGGCTCAATGTGGGGTAGTTAAGGTCTTTATAAGTCCCATGGTGATTGAGTGGAGAAAATATCACTCTGTGCTTGCTTATTTATTTATTTATTTTTATTTTTTATTTTTATTTTTTGAGACGGAGTTTTACTCTTGTTGCCCAGGCTGGAGTGCAATGGCATGATCTCAGCTTACTGTAACCTCCGCCTCCCGGGTTCAAGCGATTCTCCTGCCTCAGCCTCCTGAGTATCTGGGATTACAGGCATGCGCTGCCATGCCTGGCTAATTTTGTATTTTTAGTAGAGACAAGGTTTCTCCATGTTGGTCAGGCTGGTCTCGAACTCCCGACCTCAGGTGATCCATCTGCCTTGGCCTCCCAAAGTGCTGGCATTACAGGTGTGAGCCACCGCTCTCGTCCTTGTGCTTATTTTCATAGCTTGTATTTATTGAGAGGGTGTGAGTATGATATGAGGTTTGGGTGAATTGTTTTGATTCAGAGTCTTGCACATTCAGTAAATATTTGTAGGACATGGTGATGGACTATGGGGAAATTTTCACCTTAAGGAAGTATGTTAATTTTCACAACTCTTGTTTAGCTTACTTTAGAATAGATTGGTCAGTTTGGTTTTTGCTACTGTGGTAAGAAGAGCTCTGTTATAATTAGCATCTCTGCTTCCTCTTACAGTTTTATGAATTTTAAAAAAAGGAAAACTTTATTGTGTTAAATACTTCTTCAAGAAGATTATTTTATGTTGGGTGATACTCTAAATGTGAAATCCCAAATAACCACATTTGAAAAACAAAAACAAAAACAAAAAACCTTGAAGATTGAAATAGCCCCAGAAACTTTTTTTCCCATTGTCAAGGTAAATTATATATAGATTGGAAAGGATAGAACCAAATCGATTAAGAGGAGACTGAAATTGAGATCATTACTCATTTATACAGGATCATTTAATTGCTCTGAATGAAAGTCTCCTGACCCAGACAAATTATACCTCAGGGTTCTAGATAATTCTGGGATAAGATCATTCAGTAGATGTCAGTAACCTTTGAGGAATCATAGAATTACCACAAGAAGACGTAATCTCAAAACTGGGAAGAAGGTAACAGCATGACATGTTCCAGTCAAAATCTAGAATAGCTTATTAAGGATATAATCTGAGGGTTTAGAAAAAGACCTGATTGATGGTGATGATGATGATGATGATGATGATGATGATGATGACGACAATTTTTGAGACAGGGTCTCACTCTGTTGCCCAGGCTGGAGTACAGTGGCGTGAGCACAGCCCATTGCAGCCTTGACCTCCCTGGCTCAATCAGTCCTCCCACCTCAGCCTTCCAGGTAGCTGGGGCCTAGGCACATGCCAACATACCCAGCTAATTTATTTGTTGTAGAGATAGGGTCTTGCTATATTGTCCAGGCTGTCTTGACCTTCTGGGTTCAAGCGATCCACTCACCTTAGCCTCCCAAAGTGCTGGGATTACAGGCATGAACCATGGCACCTGGCCAAAACTATTATTGTTATTATTATTAATTATATATATTTTTTGAGACAGAGTCTTGCTCTGTTGCTCAGGCTGGAGTAGAGTGGCGTGATCTTAGTTCACTGTAACTTCCACCTCCCAGGTTCAAGTGATTCTCCTGCCTCAGCCACCCGAGTAGCCAGATTATAGGTATGTGCCACCATGCCCGACTGATTTTTCTTGTATTTTTAGTAGAGACAGGGTTTTACCACGTTGGCTAGGCTGTTCTCGAAATCCTGACCACAAGTGACCGGCCTGCTTCAGCCTCCCAAAGCATTGGGATTACAGGCGTGAGCCACCGTGCCCGCCCCAAAACTATTATTATTAAGAGCCAACATCTGCCCACTAAGAATATGTTAGGTCAGACCAACCATGTATTCATTCAGGTGAGTACATGGATAGACGGGGAATACTGTCAGCTACCATTTTTGGATTCAAGAATGTTTCACAGGAATGACTAGGATATACTTGGGAATAAGAGAGAAATTTAAGCTATATGATGAAATAAATGATGCAGAAGTAGAGGTTATAGAAAGAAGAAGTGACCTAATATCAACGCTTTTTTAAAAAATGTAAGACTTTTAGTTGTCTGCGAGATTGATTTATGGCAAAAGTGTGATTTAGTTGCCAAAAATTGTGATTTTTGGTTGCAATTCTAGAGATACATTGTCAAAAAAGAAGGAGTGGATAGTCCTGTTTTAAATTGTGTTATTAAATAGTTAGATTACACATAGAGTTAGATGTCAGTTCTAGGAACTAGGATTGTGAGAAAACTGAAAACCATGTCTTATGAACTACATTCAAAGGAGCAGATTTGTTTTATAACCAGTAAATGGCTTTGACCCTAGCTGTCACAGAAAATTTCCAGAAGAACTTGGGGATGGGAAAATGGAAACATCGTTGGGATACTGTGGATTTTTTTTTTTTTTTTAGACGGAGTCTCGCCTTATTGCCCAGGCTGGAGTGCAGTGGCGTGATCTTGGCTCACTGCAACCTCTGCCTCCCAGGTTCAAGCGATTCTCTTGCCTCAGCCTCCTGAGTGGCTGGGATTACAGGCGCGTGTCACCATGCCCGGCTGTTTTTGTATTTTTAGTAGAGACGGGTTTTCACCATGTCAGTCAGGCTGGTCTCGATCTCCTGACCTCGTGATCTGCCTGCCTCAGCCTCCCAAAGTGCTGGGATTATAGGTGTGAGCCACCGTGCTGGGCACCATGGATTTTGATAGCACTCACTTGAATAAAAGTAGATTGGCTAATCAGGCAAAGAAGGGTATAAAGGTTATTCTAAGCAGAGAATAACATGTAACAAAGAATGAAAGCACGAAAAAGCATGCCCTGTTTGGGGAACTCAAGTGAATCAGTGTATTAGAGGGAGAGAGCAGGTGGTGGGAGGTGAGACTAGGGATGTTGGCAGGTGCCTTATATGCAGGTGGAGAAACTGGAGCCCAGGAAGATAAAGTGATTTGTGTAAGGCTTGAGATATGTTGAACCATGCTAGACCCCTAAGCTTTCTCACTTCCCTTCAAGAGTTCTCTCCTTCTTCCCTTCCTTTAGGCATGTTGTTTTAGGCTTTTATTTTATTTTTTGAGATGGAGTCTTGCTCTGTTGCCCAGGCTGGAGTGAATGGCGTGATCTCGGCTCACTGCAACCTCTGCCTACCAGGTTCAAGCGATTCTCCTGCCTCAGCCTCCCTAGTAGTTGGGATTACAGGCATGCGCCACCACACCTGGCTAATTTTTGTATTTTTTTTAGTAGAGACGGGGTTTTGCCATGTTGGCCAGGCTGGTCTTGAACTCCTGACCTCAGGTGATCCACCCACCGCGGCCTCCCAAAGTGCTGGGATTATAGGCATGAGCCACCGCACCTGACCATTTTAGGTTTATTTTTAAATGGTCAGGGCTTGCCCTCTGTTTATGAAATGATTCTAAATAACAATCACAGAGGACTATCTTTTATATTCTTTAGCAAGCTAAATAATTTATTGGAAAAGCTGTAACCTACAGGCAATAGGTTGAAGGATATTAACATTCCCAGGTACCAGTGTCAGATGTTACGCTTTTTTTCTCTCTTGCTTGCTCTGTTGCCCAGACTGGAGTGCAGTGGTGTGATCATAGCACACCGCAGCCTCAATCTCCCCTGCTCGAGCAATCCTCCCACCTCAGCCTCCCAAGTAGCTGGGACCTCAGGTGTGGTGCCATCACACCCTACTAATTTAATTTTTTTAATTAATTAATTTTTTTTTTTTTTTTTTTTGGAGACGGTGTCTCGCTGTGTCACCCAGGCTGGAGTGCAGTGGCGCGATCTTGGCTCACTGCAAGCTCCGCCTCCCGGGTTCACGCCATTCTCCTGCCTCAGCCTCTCCGAGTAGCTGGGACTACAGGCGCCCACCACTACGCCTGGCTAATTTTTTTGTATTTTTAGTAGGGACGGGGTTTCACTGTGGTCTCGATCTCCTGACCTCGTGATCTGCCCGCCTCAGCCTCCCAAAGTGCTGGGATTACAAGTGTGAGCCACCGCACCTGGCCTAATTAATTAATTTTTTTGAGATGGAGTCTTGCTCTGTTGCCCAGGCTGGAGTGCAATGGTGAGATCTTGGCTCAATGCAACCTACACCTCCCAGGTTCGAGTGTTTCTCTTGCCTCAGCCTCCCGAGTAGCTGGGATTACAGGCACCTGCCATCATGCCCAGCTAATTTTTGTATTTTTAGTAGAGATGGGGTTTCACCATGTTGGCCAGGCTGGTCTTAAACTCCTGACCTCCACCTGCCTTGGCCTATTCTGCCCACCTCAGCCTCCCAAAGTGCTGGGATTACAGGTGTGAGCCACCGCACCCAGCCTTAATTTTTTTTTTTTTCTTTTGGTAAAGATGATGTCTTGCTATGTTGCTTCGGCTGGTCTTGAGCTCCTCAGCTCAAGCGATCTTCTTGCCTCAGCTCCCAAAGTGCTCGGATTACGGGCATGAGCCACCGCGCCCAGCCAGCTATTATAGTTTTAACTTTCAGAGACAAGCAGCTTGTATTCTAGATCATGCTACAATCAAGAACTCTTTGTACTTTACCATGCTAATTGCTTCAGAAAGGATTCTTTCTTTGACTAGTTCAAATGATAGATGCAGGGATGATCAGTTGCAGCTATAGTGATTTAGCAGTTAATAGCTATGTCTGGTAGAAGGTATGCTATATCAAGACCTTGTGGCAACTTTACTTGTAACTGATGTAGTTGCAGCTTATAGCTCCACTGCAGGCAGGGTTGAATTTCAGCATGGAAATCACGTTCTTGAGGCCTCTTCGCTTTTCCTCAGTCAAGGCTGTATCCAGGGTTGATATCTAGCCTATATGCCGTATATGTATGGCTAGTGTTTGTTCTGATTGGTTGGTGCTCACACTGCAGAGATTGCTAAATATTTTGAAAATTGTATCTGGTTCTATTCATCTGCATTCTCTGATCTTATTCATCCCTATTCTCTGATCTTATGTCAGACCTGAAGTTCCTCTAATTTTTCTGTGGTGTATTTATAGGGAAAAATTGCCTTTTTTCCTTCTAATGGTCGTAAGCAACTTCATATAAAAAAGTTCCTGGAAACATTAAGTTTTTCTTTTACTATTATAGGCCATTATACGGTATTTTAAGTCTACTTAGTGATCTAAAAGGTTTCAAACATTTATGAATCAACTAAAGAAATTTGAACACTGACTGGATTTTTGGCATTAGGATTTTTTTGGTCAAATTTTTCTAGGTATAATAATAGTATTGAGGTTATGTTAAAAAAGAGATACTGTTTTTTAGAGAGACATGCTGAAATATTATAAATAAAATGATATGTTTGGATTTGCTTTAAAATAATCTGGCATGAGGATATACAAGTAAAGCAAGATTAGCCATGCATTGATAATTGCTAAAGCTAGGTGATAGATACATGGCAGTTCATTGTATTTTTATGATAAAATGTTAGAAAAAGCTCATGTCCTCTTAAAAGACCCCTTCATTTGTAAAATTATAATTGGATATTAAAAATTCTCGCCAAGCACAGTAGCTCATGCCTGTAATCCCAGCACTTTGGGAGGCCAAGGTGGGCGGATCATGAGGTCAGGAGATCAAGACCATCCTGGCTAACACTGTGAAACCCCATCTCTACTAAAAATATAAAAAATTAGCCGGGCGTGGTGGCATGCACCTGTAGTTCCAGCTATTTGGGAGGCTGAGTCAGGAGAATCGCTTGAACCTGGGAGGCAGAGGTTGCAGTGAGCCAAGATCGCACCACTGCACTCCGGCCTGGGCGACAGAGCGAGACTCCGTCTTAAAAAAAAGAAAACAACAACAACAACAAAAAGCATTCTCAATTAGTTAAAGACATTATTGGCAATTATAACTTCTGATTTCCTTGTAATAATTAGAAATATACATGGGGTTGGCTGGGCACGGTGGCTCACGCCTGTAATCCTAGCACTTTGGGAGGCCGAGACAGATGGATTGCTTGAGGTCAGGAGTTTGAGACCAGCCTGGATAACATGGTGAAACCCCATCTCTACTAAAAATACAAAAATTAGCCAGGCCAGGTGCAGTTGCTCATGCCTGTAATCCCAGCACTGAATGGGTTGGGACCTATTCAGTGTTTTTTTTTTTGTTGCTGTTGTTTGTTTGTTTGAGATGGAGTCTCGCTCTGTCATCCAGGCTGGAGTGAAGTGGCACTATCTCAGCTCACTACAACCTCTGCCTCCCAGGTTCAAGAGATTCTTCTGCCTTAGCCTCCTGAGTAGCTGAGACTACAGGCACCTGCCACCATGCCCGGCTAATTTTTGTATTTTTAGTAGAGACAGGGTTTCACCATGTTGGCCAGGCTGGTCTTGAACTCCTGACATCAGGTGATCCAGCCGCCTTTGCCTCCCAAAGTGCTAGGATTACAGGCATGAGCCACTGTGTCCGGCCGATTCAATGTTTTAATCTCTGATTCTGACACCAAAGTTTTTTGTTTTTTGGGTTTGTATTCTTTTTTTAGACAGCGTCTTGCTCTGTCATCCAGGTTGGAGCTCAATGGCGCCATCTCGGCTCACGGCAACCTTTGCATCCTGGGCTCAAGCAGTCCTCCCACCTCAGCCTCCCAAGTAGATGGGACTACAGGCACCCGCCACCATGCCTGGCTAATTTATGTATATATATATATTTTGAGACAGAGTCTCGCTCTGTCGCCCAGGCTGGAGTGCAGTGGTGCGATCTCAGCTCACCGCAACCTCTGTCTCCCAGGTTCGAGCAATTCTCTTACCTCAGCCTCTGGAGTAGCTGGGATTACAGGTACCTGCCACCATGCCTGGCTAATTTTTTTATTTTTAGAAGAGACTGGGTTTTGCCATGTTAGCCAGGCTGGTCTGGAACTCCTGACCTCAGGTAATCTAACCCCCTCAGCCTCCCAAAGTGCTGGGATTATAGGCGTGAGCTACCTGTGCCTGGCCGGTATTTTCATTCATATTTTTTTCCGTGTTGAATAATAATTATTATTATTTTTGAGACACAGTTTTGTCCTTGTTGCCCATACTGGAGTGCAATGGTGTGATCTTGGCTCACTGCAACCTCCACCTCCTGGGTTCAAGTGATTCTCCTGCCTCAGCTTCCCAAGTAGCTGGGATTACAGGCATGTGCCACCACGCCCGGCTAATTTTGTATTTGTAGTAGAGACACGGTTTCTCCATGTTGGTTAGACTGGTCTTGAACTCCTGACCTCAGGTGATCTGCCCGCGTCGGCCTCCCAAAGTGTTGGGATTACAGGTATGAGCCGCTGTGCCTGGCCCGAATTATTTTTAAATATCATACATTGCAAGCAAACTATCATTTTTTGCAATTTATAAGAAAGTTATGCCACAGGCATTTAAGCACATCTATTTTTTTTTGTTGTTAGTGTTCTTTGTCCTGCTTTAATTTTTTTATATGATTTTTCTTATATACCACCTTGTTTTTTGAGGTAGGTATGTAGGGGGGACATAAATCACAAAATGAAAAAAACAAAACAAACCCAGTCTCTCTTCAGAATGTTTTGAGTAAGGTATTAAGCTTAATTTGAATCAAATCCCCTGGGCTTCTAGAGTGCTTTAACTGAGCCCCTTTCCTTTCTTTCTAAATGATGATATCCAGTCAGAAAAAATGTGTTAATCTACTGCATTACTCCACATTCTTTGTCTCTGAGATTTGCAACATCTGAAAAGTTTCTTTTTGTTATAGAAGTCTGTTGTGGTTTGTCCCTTGTGCAAGACCTGTAATGGACACCTTAAAGCAGTGGCTTAAAGTATTTTTTGGCTCACAGATCCCTTGGAAAATATGATGCAAGCTGTGGATTCTTGCCTGAGCCCCATCAGTCTGGATTGTTTGAGGTGTTGGCCTGCCAGGCCTATTGCACTAAAATCTTGGGATATCCCCTCACTTTATCTTGGAGTTATCCTTTGTCACTCTCTTGTGATGGCTCCAGTTTCCTCCATCCCATCTGTAAGTCGTTCTTTTTGTTAATTCTCGTTTTGGCACAGCATATGCTTCCTGAGAAAGGATTCATAGCAAATACATTTTTTTTGACATTACATGTTTGAAATTTCCTTCTTTTACTCTCTTATTATTTGGCTGAGTATATAATTCTAACTGGAAATAATTTTCTCACAGAATTTTGAGGACATTGCCTCATTGTCTGCTAGATTCCAATGTTGCTGTTGAGAAATCCAGTGCTATTCAGATATCTTTTCTTGGTAAATTTGTTTCTTCCTGGAAACATCTAGAATTTTCTCATAGTCCTTGGCATTCTGAAATTACATCATGACATGTCTTGGTGTGGGTCTGTTTTCATCCATTGTGCTAGATCCTTGAAGAGCACTTTCAGTTTGGTAATTCATGCCTTTCATTTCTGGGAAACTTTATTATTTTGTTGATAATTTCCTCCCCTTTATTTTTTCTCTTCCCTATTTATGGTATACTTTTATTTGGGTTTTAGACGTCTTGGATGGACTCTAATTTTATTATTTCTTAAATAAATTTTATTTATTTATTTATTTATTTATTTATTTATTTATTTATTTATTTAATTTTTTTGAGATGGAGTTTCATTCTTGTTGCCCAGGCTGGAGTCCAGTGGCTTACTGCAACCTCCGCCTCCTGGGTTCAAGCGATTTTCCTGCCTCAGCCTCCCAAGTAGCTGGGATTACAGGCATGTGCCACTACGCCTGGCTAATTTTTATTTTTTTAGTAGAGGTGGGGTTTCACCATGTTGGCTAGGTTGGTCTTGAACTCCTGATCTCAGGTGATCCACCTGTCTCAGCCTCCTAAAGTGCTGGGATTACAGGCGTGAGCCACCGCGCCGGCCCAATACATTTATTTTTGAGACAAAGTTTCACTCTGTCACCCAGCTGGAGTGCAGTGACATGATGACATCTCACTCTAACCTCCATCTCTCAGGCTCTAGCGATCTTCCCACCTCAGCCTACTACAGGCACACTCCACCACACCCAGCTAATTTTTGTATTTTTAGTAGAGACAGGATTTCGCCATGTTGCACAGATTGGTCTCAAACTCCTGGGCTTAAGTGATCCACTTGCCTCGGCCTCCCAAAGAGCTGGGAGCCACTGCACCCCGCCTAAGCATGAGCTGAGCCTAAGCATGAGCTGAGCCTAAGCATGAGCTGAGCCTAAGCATGAGCCACTGTACCCAGCCTAATTTTATTACTATTTTTTCTCTAATTTTATTTATTTTGTCCTACTTATGAGGATATTTCCTCAAATCTATTTTCTAACTCTTGAGTTTTAAATTTTTCTGACACCATTTTAATTTCCACAAGCTTGTTTTTATTTTTGTTTATTTTTTTTGAGACAGGGTCTTGCTCTGTCACCCAGGCTGGAGTGCAGTGGTGCTATCTCAGCTCACCGCAGCCTCTGCTTCCTGGGCTCATGCAGTCCTCCTGCCTCAGCCTCCGGAGTAGCTGAGACTACTGGTGGGTACCACCATGCCTGGCTAATCTTTTAGTTATTATTTTGTAGAGATGGGGTCTTGCCATGTTGCCCAGGTTGGTCTTGAACTCCTGGACTCAAGCAATCTCCACCCACCTTGGTGCTGAGATTACAGGCTTGAGCCACTGCCCAGCCTTGTTTTATTTTCTGAATATTCTTTTAAAACAACAGTCTATTCTTGTTTTATGTATACAGTATCATCATCTTTTATCTCTGCATATCTTTTATCTGTGATAATAATTTTTTGTGTGTAGGAAAAGATACTTTGTTGGAAATGACACATGCTTTGACAGTAGGAGACTGTGTTTTACTAACATGCCAAATTTCTATTGTTGTTTGTCTTTTTATTTTTTAAATCACTTTATGAAGATATAATTTACATAGCCTAGTTTACCTGCTTACAGTATACAATTTCTGTTTTTTAGTGTATTTGCAGAGTTGTGTAATTATTACCATAATTTAATTTTAGAACATTTTAATCACTTTAAAAAGAAACTTTGTACTAATTAGCAGTCACTCTGTATCCCCTCATCCCAGGTAAATACTAATCTACTTTCTGTCTCCATACATAGGCCTTTTCTGGGCAATTAATTAATTAATTTATTTGAGACGGAATTTTTGCTCTTATTGCCCAGGCTGGAGTGCAATGGTGAGATCTCGGCTCACTGCAACCTCCGCCTGCTGGGTTCTAGCTATTCTCCTGCCTCAGCCTCTCGAGTAGCTGGAGCTACAGGTGTGCCCCACCATGCCTGGCTAATTTTTGCATTTTTAGTAGAAATGGGGTTTCACCATGTTGGCCAGGCTGGTCTCAAACTCCTGACCTCAGGTGGTCACCCGCCTCAGCCTCCCAAAGTGCTGGAATTACAGGCATGAGCCATCGTGCCTGGCCAGGACATTTTATATAAATGGAATGATACTGTATGTGATATTAAGCCACTTGGCATGTTTTCAAGATTCATCTGTGTTGTGGCATGTAACAACAGTACACCATTTTTTTTTATGGCTGAATAATGTTCCATTGTAGTATTATACATTTCATTCATCTGTTCATCAGCTGATGCCTGCTGATTCTTTTGTATTTATTTTTTTGAGATGGGATCTTGCTCTGTTGCCCAGACTGTAGTGCAGTAGTGTGATCATAGCTCACTGCAGCCTCGAACTCCTGGGCTTAATGATCCTCCCACCACAGCCTCCTGAGTAGCTGGTACTACAGATGCATACCACCATACCTGGCTTATTATTATTATTATTTTTATTATTATTTTGAGATAGGCTCTTGTTCTGTCACCCAGGCTGGAGTGCAGTAGCACCATCACAGCTCACTGCAGCTCAATCTCCCAGGCTCAAGCAATCCCTCCACCTCAGCCTCCAGACTAGTAATTATTAAATTTTTTGTAGAGACAGGATCTCATTACATTGTCCAGGTTGGTTCTGAGCTCCTGGCCCCAAGCCATCCTCCTGATTAGGTGGGATTACAGGCACCAGCCACAGTCCCCTGCCCGGCTGGTTCTTAAATAGGCTTTCGGTTAGTCCTCCTGTTTTTATCTCCATCTTTATCCCCACTTTGAAAGTGCCTAATGCTACAAGTTCCTGAGCTTTTTGGAGGTTATGTTGTGTATCTCAGCCTTTCTCAAGCCTACTGTTAGTAACCACTTATCCATCAGCTTTTCAGCTTCTAAAATGTTGTTACTATTACCTTCGCTCTGATTTTGTGGGTTTATGCCACTCCCCATCCCCCATTGTTTTAGCAAGGTTTTGGAAAGAGAGAGATAGCTGAGGAAGAGCTAATGCATACCTTCAGCCTTCAGTCGTTCACTGAAAGTTTGAAAGGTGGGATTCCCATGCTGTATCAGGCTATAGGCCCAGTAGTCATGGAATGACCAATCTGGAAAAACCTTTAGAGATGAGCAGCTAGTCATGTACTTCATCTTTCAGGTGAAGAAAATGAGACTCACAAGACTCAGTAAATTGTTTAATGTCATATAATTAATAAGTAGCCAAGTTAGGTCCTTAATCCTGTGTCCTGCCTTCTTGACTAGTTGCTCAGACTTAATTTAGGCTGATTAGTTTAAAATTTGGTATTGAGGAGAGCATGGGGACCCTTGTTCAGATTTGGCCTCTGCCACTTTTTAGTTACAGAAATGGATTTGCTTAAGCCCAATTTTCTGGAGGTGCTAGCTTTTAGAGAAAGGTGCATGTGTACCTACCTGTGTAGCCTCTAGGAGCTCACTATATTTGGAAGAGTGTGCGTATACATCTAACTAATTTATTAATTATGTAAAAGAACGGCCAGGGGTGGTGGCTCACACTTGTAATCCCAGCACTTTGGGAGGCTGAGGCGGGCAGATCTTCTGAGGTCAGGGGTTGGAGATCAGCCTGTCTCTACTAAAAAACAAAATTACTGGCATGGTGGTGTGTCCTGTAACCACTACTAGGAGGCTGAGGCAGGAGAATTACCTGAACTGGGACTGTACTATAGTCTGGGCGACAGAGTGAGACTCCATCAAAAAAAAAAAAAAAAAAAGAAAAGAACACAGGATTGGGTTTCTTAGACTGGTCTAAAAGACCGTGAATTGGACAGCTGGTTGCATCACCCACTAAACAGGAAATATGTGAGTTCCAGATGTTACCTGACAGATGTGTGCTCTGCAGCGCATTCAGCTGGGCTAAAAGGAAGGCAATGTGAACAAAAGTGCTTTCAGTTTGTCCTAGATGCAGTTTGGAACAGTCCAGACTGGATAGGCTCTCAAACCTAGTCTCTCTAAAACTGGTCACGTAAGAAGTTCAGCCGTTTTAGAAATACTAGGTACATGAGTTGGATCACATGTGGTGCCTGGAAGATGTTAAGCAGGAGGCAAAACATCAATAAAAATAATGGCCGTATATACAAACCTAAAACTATCTGACAAAGTAAATGTATTGAGAAAGAGAGTGAACAAATCTGCCTTGAGAAAACAGGAGTAACAGGGTTTCTCTTAAATTTACATTGAAAAGCCTGGTAAGCAGCTTTCCTGGGTTAGTGCCTTGGAAGAGGACTTAGAAGTGGCCTGCGGGGCCAGTGCGGTGACTCATGTCTGTAATCCCAGCACTTTGGGAGGCCAAGGTGGACGACGGACCACTTGAGGTCAGGAGTTCGAGACCAGTCTGGCTAATGTGGCAAAACCCCGTCCCTACTAAAAATAGAAAGATTAGCTGAGCATCGTGATGGCAGGCGCCTGTAATCCCAGCTACCTGGGAGGCCGAGGCAGGAGAATCAGTTGAACCTCGGAGGCAGAGGTTGCAGTGAGCCAAGATTGTGCCACTGCACTCCAGCCTGGGTGACAGAGCGAGACTCCATCTCAAGCAAAACAAAACAAAACAAAACAAAACAGAAAAGTCCTGTGGGTGGGGGTTGGGGGTAGTGGACAGTTCACTGCTTGTATTCTGTGTAGTTATTTGTGAATGTCTGACTCCTGAGCACCACAGTCAGCTGGTGATGTGGGCCAAGGTACAGCCTGTCTCTTCAAGGAACAGTTACCTTCTTTACGGTGTAGGAGTTGTAAAATTACTTTAATTTCATGTGAAGAAGAGATAAGGAAGAGTGACAGCTTCTAAAACTCTGCAGTCCTTATTGTGTATGTGTGCCTGTATTTAAGGTGTCTCTATTTAAAAAGTGCTGATAGTAATGAAAGTCATCTATTAATAAAAGTAATCATAAGGTTAATTCTCATTTAATTAGAAATGTGTAATCTCTTCCCTTCCTACATTGTGCCCCACCATCAGACAGGTGATGCTCTCTGATTTGTATAGGGGTTCAGAAATTATGTGTAAGATAGGGAGAATTGAAATGCTGGAGCAGCCAGAGAGTTGAAGACAAAACAACCTGGCTTTCAACATGCACAAAAAATAGAAGTGTGAGTTCGTAGCAGTACTGTGCTGTTGGGCAGTCTATTTCACAAGTGTTTATAACAGGAAAGATACAGTGCCATCTTTTAGTGTGGGAAATAAACTGATTATAGCATGGATGACACTCAGTTGATGACCATGGTCACCAATAGTATCAATTTTAGGATATCCCAGAATGCCAGTATGCAAAGGATAGCATATTAACTTAGATGTATGCATTCGCAGAGGAAGGAATTTCATCACTCTTGCTGCAGATAATCTACAGATAATGTGAAATAGACCTTATAGGATTGCTGTTGATATGGTAAGTTGAGGCAGTCCATGTGATACTGAAACAGGAGAGGTTCCCTTGTCCCCTCCCTGGCTCGCTGCTTCTTCCTCTTTTTTTTTTTTTTTTTTTGAGACGGAGTCTTGCTCAGCCACCCAGGCTGGAGTGCAGTGGTGCAGTCTAGGCTCACTGCAACCACAGTCTCCAGGGTTCAAGCGATTGTGCCGTCTCAGCCTCCTGGGTAGCTGGGATTACAGGCACCCGCCACCATGCCTGGCTAATTTTTGTGTTTTAGTAGAGACAGGGTTTCACCATGTTGGCCCAGCTGGTCTTGAACTCTTGACCTCAGCTGATGCACCCGCCTCGGCCTCCCAAAGTGCTGGGATTACAGGTGTGAGCCACTGCACCCTGTCCACAATATAGTTTTGAATGCTTGAAATGTATTGCCTGCAGCCTCTGTTTTAAAAACCCCGAGAGGTTGTTAGAACCATTAAAAAAAAGGTTTTTTTTTTTAAGTTAAACTTTAAATTTGAGGTAATTATAGATTTATTTGCAATTGTAAGAAATAATACAGAGAGATCCCCTGTGCACTCTACTCAGCTTCCCTTATTGGTGACATCTTGCAGAACTATATGGATATTATCAGAAACTCAGGCCTGTAATCCCAGCACTTTGGGAGGCTGAGGTGGGTGGATTGCCTGCGGTCAGGAGTTCGAGACCAGCCTGGCCAACATGGTGAAACCCCATCTCTATTAAAAATACAAAAGAATTAGCTGGATATGGTGGCGGGCACCTGTAATCCCAGCTACTCGGGAGGCTGAGGAAGGAGAATCGCTTGAACTTGGGAGGTGGATGTTGCAGTGAGTCAAGATTGTACCATTGCACTTCAGCCTGGGCAACAAGAGTGAAACTCTGTCTCAAAAAAAAAAAATCAGAACAAGGAACTTGATATAGTCAAAGTATCAAAGAATTCCATCACCATAAGAATTCTTGGGGTTGCCCTTTTATAGCCACACCCATCTACCTTCCTCTCCCCACAACCACCCAACTCTCCCCCTTCCCCATCATTCTTTGTTTCTCTAATTTTATCGTTTCAAGAATATTATATAAGGCCGGGTGCGGTGGCTCACGCTTGTAATCCCAGCACTCTGGGAGGCCGAGGCGGGCGGATCATGAGGTCAGGAGATCGAGACCACGGTGAAACCCTGTCTCTACTAAAAATACAAAAAAATTAGCCGGGCGTGGTGGCGGGCGCCTGTAGTCCCAGCTACTCGAAGAGGCTGAGGCGGGAGAATGGCGTGAACCCGGGAGGCGGAGCTTGCAGTGAGCCGAGACTGCGCCACTGCACTCCAGCCTGGGTGACAGAGCGAGACTCCGTCTCAAAAAATAAATAAATAAATAAATAAAAAATAAAAAGAATATTATATAAATGGAATCATACAATATGTAACCTGTTGTGATTGGCTTTTCTCATTCCTGTACAGGTCTACTGGTGATGAATTCTCTCTGTTTTGCCTGAAAATGTTTTTAGTTTGCCTTCATTTTTGAAGGACATTTTTTCTGTTCATAAAATTCTGGGTTTGACAGATTTTTATTTATTTATTATTTTTTTTTAGTACTTGTGTTGTTCCATGTTTTCTAGCCTTCATTGTTTCTGATGAGAAGGCAGTAGTAATTTCAGTTTCTTCCCCTTGAATAGAATGTGCATCCTTTCTTTCTAACTCTTTTCAAGGTTCTCTCTTATCATTGGTTTCCAGAAGTTTGTCTGTGATGTACTTGTGTATTATTTTATTGGCATTTATACTGCTTGGAGTCCATTGAGCTTTTTGAATCTGTAAATTTTTGTCTTTTACCAAATTTGGGAAAATTTTGATTATTACTTCTTCAAATATTGTTTTCTGCCTCATTCTTCCTATTTTCCTTCTGGAACTCCAATTATATTATGTTAGACTTGTTGCCCTACACACCTCTGAGGTCCTCTCTCCTACTGCCCTTTTCTTTTTTAATGTATACATTTTATTTTGTAGAGATGGGGTCTTGCTGTGTTACCTAGGCTGGTCTTGAACGCCTGGCCTCAAGCAGTCCTCTCAACCTTGGCCTCCCAAAGTGCTTGAGGTTACAAGTGTGAGCTACCATGCCCAGCCAGCTCTTTCTTTCTCTAATCCTTTTTTCTCTCTGTATTTCTGATTGGATAATTTTTGTTGTTCTTTTTTCAAGGTCAGTAACTCTTCTGTCATTTCCAATCTGCTTTTAAGCCAGCCCACTGCATTGTAATGTCTGTTTCTCTGTTCAGATTTTTTTTTTTTTTGAGACAGAGTCTCGCTCTGTTGCCCAGACTGGAGTGCAGTGGCACAATCTTGGCTCACTGCAATCTCCGCCTCAACCTCAAGAGATTCTTCTGCCTCAGCCTCCCCAGTAACTGGGACTACAGGTGCACGCCACCAGGCCCGCCTGATTTTTATATTTTTAGTAGAGACGGGGTTTCACCATATTGGCCAGGCTTGTCTCGAACTCCTGACCTCGTGATCCTCCCACCTCGGCCTCCCAAAGTGCTGGGATTACAGGAGTGAGCCACCACGTCTGGCCTGAGATCTATTTTTTCATTCATTATGATCATAGCTGCTTTAAAATTCCTGTTTGCTAATTCCAGTATTTGAGTAAACTCAGGGTTGGTTTCTGTTGATTGACTCTTCTCTTGAGAATGGGTCATATTTTCCTGTTTCTTTATGTGCTGAGCAATTCTGGATTCTAAAGAACTAGATTCTGTTACCTCCCTCCAGAGAGCATTCTTTTTTTATTTTATTATTATTATTGTTATTATTTTTAAGTTAACTGTTTCCCTGTAGTCAGTGGCAACTTAAATTTCAGTTCAGTTCTTTTACCCTAACTTGGCTGCTTGGGGTCTGCTCCGTGCATGCGTGGTTCAGGGATCAGCCAGGTTTGTAGGCAGAGTTTGTACACAGATTTTTGGGTCTTCCCTTCTGTGGTTCTCTCTGGAATTTCCCTCTTTCACTTCCCAGCTGTTGTGGTTTGCCTTAAAATTTGCCCTCTGGTTTCTTAAGCTAGTAAGATTATGAGTTTTTGAGTTTTACCCACCTCTTATGACAGACAGGTACTTGCCTGACTGGAAGCCATAAAAAAGGGAAACTCACCCAGTATCATTACCTTTGAAATGCTGACCTTTTTCCCTACTTGAGAATCTTCTTGCTTTTTAATTCTCCAGACAAGCTCATACTTGTCTGCAGGAAAGTTGGTCTGAAGGGAGCTACTCTGCCATGACTGGAAGCAGAATCTGTATGAACTAGACATAAAATATTCTGTTGATAAAATCAATTTTTTCCCATTATAGTTTCACAGATCTTTATATTATCGTCCCTATCACCTTCAAGAGGCCAGATATAAAAATGTCTTTAAACTGGGTATGGTGGAGCATGCCTGCAAGGGAGGCTGAAGTCAGAGGATTGCATGAGCCCAGGAATTTGAGAGCAGCCTGGGCAACCTAGCTAGACCCTGACTCTACGAAAAAAGTTTAAACAATTAGCTGGGCGTGGTGGTCCCAGCTACTCTGGAGGCTGAGGTGCGAGGATAGCCTGAGCTCAGGAGGTTGAGGCTGCAGTGAGCCGTGATTGCGCCACTGCACCCCAGCCTGGGCAACAGAGTGAGACCTTATCTCAAAACAACAACAACAAATGTCGGTTTATTTCTGGCTTGGTCAAAGCAGAACAGATAAAAAACCTATTAGAAGTTCTTGTAAGGCATATATGCTTTAAAAAAAATCTGTTATGATTGATTTGAACTGTACTTCCTTGGAAGCAGATTCACAAAGATAGACTCACACGTAGTTGACTGATTTTGAAATTGTTCTTGGAAATGGGCTTTAGATCTTATATCCAGATCTGCTGATGTTTGTATGGTCTATATGTGTTGGACAAATAATTAGTTGTTGTTTCTAGGACAATAGGACAGTTATGGTGGTGATGTCATATTCCTAGTATTGTTTGAATTTCCAAGGGTCTAAATAATTGAGAATTTAAGGTACCTGTGATACACAGGTTTCAGGAGGTGGGCCTATGTAGGTGTTTCTGAGGATTAAGTTTTCCTACTGTGTCTTCTTTTTTTTTTTTTTGAGATGGAGTCTTGCTGTGTCACCCAAGCTGGAGTGTAGTGGTGTGATCTCAGCTCACTGCAACCTCCATCCCCCGGGTTCAAGTGATTCTCCTGCCTCAGCCTCCCGATTGGCTGGGATTACAGGTGTCCGCCACTACGCCCGGCTAATTTTTGTGTTTTTTAGTAGAGATGGGGTTTCACCATGTTGGCCAGGCTGGTTTGTAACTCCTGACCTCAAGTGATCCGCCCACCTTAGCCTCCCAAAGTGCTGGGATTACAGGTATGAGCCACCGTGCCCAGCCCCTTACTGTTTATTCTTAAAGCTCAGCCCTAAGTAAATGATGAGTGAATCATTTCAGTAAAAAAAATCTTAGGTTTGTGAATCCCCTTCTCTTACCTTTTCTGGCATTCTTTGTAGAGCGGCTGAAATGAATGTGATTTGTTTTGGGGGGCCCTTATACTTCTTTATACATCTCCTTTCCCCTTATGGAGAAAATACTTTGCTCTTGCTACTGGTCCAGTCTAATTCACAGAAGGACGTTTGTCTAACTTTGGCACCCCGTATAGTCCTTTATTCAGAACCGGACTCTTTAACAAGACTTCTTCCCTTAGCTAATTTAAAGAAGGGGCAAATGTGGAGAGGTGGTGGTGGGGACAGAGGCTCTAACAATCACTTCTCCAGTGATTCATAGCCTTCCCCCCCCCCCTTTTTTTTTTTTGAGACGGAGTCTCGCTCTGTCACCCAGGCTGGAGTGCAGTGGCGCGATCTCGGCTCACTGCAAGCTCCGCCTCCCGGGTTCACGCCATTCTCCTGCCTCAGCCTCTCCGAGTAGCTGGGACTACAGGCGCCCACCACCACGCCCGGCTAATTTTTTGTATTTTTAGTAGAGACGGGGTTTCACCGTAGTCTCGATCTCCTGACCTCGTGATCCGCCCGCCTCGGCCTCCCAAAGTGCTGGGATTACAAGCGTGAGCCACTGCGCCCGGCCTTGTCTCCCTATTGACCACACTTCAGATCAGCTGGTCATGCTCACCTTTGGCCCCATTCTTCATCTCACTTTTTAAAAGTTCTCCCCTTAATCACTCAGCTTTCCTATCTTCTCACACGTGCATGTCATGTCTTAGGGAGCTCCTTACAGCCATTTTAGATGAGATCAGGCGCATTTAGGGTGGTTATGGCCATAGACGCCTAGAGCCATTTTAGGAAGGCGTCTTTCCTTTACAGAGGACAGTGGTAGTTGTCCTGATTCCTCTCTCTGTTGTGATATTTCGTGGTTTTTACTGAGGGGATTTTCTGGCTAGTTAGGAAGAAACGAGCAAACTGATAACTGAAAGTGAAGAAGCTTAGGAGGAAGAAACAGTTATCTTCTTTCAGACATGAATGCAGTTTAAAAATACATCCCAAGAATTTCATACTGTAGATGAGATCATTATGTCAGCTGCTTGCTGCTTAATTACTTTGTACAGTAAGTGCAGGCTTACCATGGGTGGGCTCTGCAGGTGTTACAGAAAGCTCTGAGCCTAGCTCTACATAAGCTGTAGGCCTTTGTTGCTGCAGCTATTACCAGCTGCCTGCTGATTTTTGCCAATCTTCTTTAGTGAAGATTACCAAATGTATTTTGAGGGATGAAATTTGCTCAAAAAGAAAGTTTCAGAAGAATTTGTTTGGAAGAAGGATCAGGAAATAAGAGGAATGAAATTGTGGCACTTGCTTTTAATAAAAGAAAGAAGGTTGGGTCCTATCAGAATTTGAAAATTGTGAATAAGTGAGCTGCTGCTTCTGATGATGGACAAAACCTCAGAGAAAATAGAGGAGAGATTGTAGTTATAAAAGCAATAACTTTCTGACTGGAATTATTATTAGTTTCTGGAACAGGTGCCTTAGAGTTATTATAAACTTGTCTCTTTTAGAAACTTTTGAGGTGCCTTTGGGATTGATTTAGGGTAAAGGACTTTCTGACTTAGGTGCATCTCATCCTGTGATGGTGAAGAATGTATTTTCCTTAATAATCACAAGTCCCTTTAGGTTCCAGACCAACTTAGAAAAACTATATTTGTAACAGAATTTATTCTATCAACTAGCACACGCAAACAGGACCCTGTGCAAGTGTACTCTGAATGGTTAGGTCACGTAGGTCAAAGATCTGGAGCCTCCCAGATAATAGCCTTCCTGTGAAATGGTTATTGTATATGTATGTTCTTTTTCCTGTATATTTGACATTGAGATCATTGAGGGTATGTGCTTTGTCTGGTTCATCTCTATTCGTCATAATATCTAAGTCCCTTGATTACTCAGTAAAAGGTATAGAATTCACTTGAATTGTCCTTGATTATGTTTCCCCGACACCTAAAATTTATTTGTTTGAACTGTTTATATGCATTTAATTTGTCCCACACTCCCTAATTCCTTAGGAAAAGCAATATTTGGGATAGTATACTTTTAGATAAAGCACTAGTGACTTTACAGTAATTTGGTATCAGTTGAGCTCTTCATTCTACTATACTGTATTATGTTTTTCAAACTGAATTGTGATCATTAGTAGGCCTGCAGTCAGCATTTTTTGTTTTAATGATATAGAGTAGGAAATATGAGAGGACATTATATATACAGTAAAGGTAAGTATTGTTTTGTGAAATTTTTGCTTTAGGTAAATTTATATATACACATACATGTATACGTTTATTGCTTCATAATGTAAAATGTAATTTGTACTGGAATAATGGTCAAAAAAGTTTGAATAAGACTGCTTTATTGTAATACTCTGTTATTTCATTTATCATATAGCATTATGCCAGTACATACAGGCTTCTAAAGCCAGGGATGGTGCCAGCCCTTTCATTTCAAGTACGACTGAAGGTAAAAACAAAACAAAATTGAGAACACCCAAAGCTTTCTAATGGTTCTTACATATGTCTCTCCAGTGGCATTTCGTAACCTTTGACCTTCTAACTTTCTTGTGCCTTTTTTGACCACTAGATTTTTCAGATTTGTATCCCTCTAGGTGGTGGGTTCTTTGGTTCTTTCTCTCTTCACTTTAATCTTCTTATTTCAATATACTTTAGTGTTTTTAGGAGGGGGAATGGGAAAACAAAGGACAATTCCGGAAATTTCAAGTAATTCTGAATTGACAGAATATCTCATTAGATTTACCCTGAAATCTGCTTTGTTAATGTTCTTATATCTTTTCATTTCTTTGTATTTTTCCCAGAGATCATTGAAATGCGTAGTTTATTCTGAATTTTAAGTAAAATATGCTTCTGTGATGTTTTTAGTTGACTTTAAGCAAATTAAATGTGGCTTTCAGGGAAAAAAAAAGATAGATACAATCCTTGTCATTCCTTGTGCTTTCTCACCCTCTCCCAAGAAAATTAACCACTGGGTTTTAGTAATAATTTCATTTTGAAGAAGAACTGAAGCTAGTGATGTCTAACATTAACCATGCTGTACTTTTTCAGCTTCTTTACTGACCTAATAACTTTGATGCCTTTCCTATTCTTATTCTTAGATGGTTGGCATACTAACCCCCTTGCCTTCATTTCTGTACGTTGCTGGACTACCAAGCTCAGACATTTATAACCCTGTGACTTAAAGGGATTTTGTAGAGATGATTTGCTTCATTCTTTTTCTTACAGGAGAAAATTTTGAGCAGACACCATTGAGACGAACATTCAAATCTAAGGTCCTTGCACGATATCCTGAGAACGTAGAATGGAATCCCTTTGACCAAGATGCAGTAGGAATGGTTGGTATTTGTTAGCCACAAGTATGAGATAATTTACAGAGTAATTTATAATAGGATTGTGAGTTCAGGCTGTGGTAGCAGTGGTCCCACCAAATACCAATAACTTTTGAAGAAAGGATTATAATGCATATTGTTTATTATTCTGCATTTTGGTCAAAATACCAAATATTCAGAATATATTAAATATGCTAAAAGTTATAATGTGTTTCTGTTGTGTCAGAGAAATACATAGTATTGTGTCAGTGAACTTATTTTGTGGTCCTCATCTGTTGATTATTTATTGCATTGAGATTATATGATGAGTTAATTTTAAACATCACTAGTTTAAAATTGTTTTCTCTCATTCTGTACTGTATATATCTGAGTAATATGACAGAAGTGGGTATTTTTGTTTCATCATAATTTTATTTTCATTTTGTTGTTTCATCATAATTTTAGATAGGACAGCATTTAAAAATCTCATGTGGAAGAATATACCACTATAAGTAAGCTAACCTTTATTGAATATTCACCTTGTGCTAGGCACTCTAATAAGCATTTTATGTGAATTAACTTATTTAATCCTCACAATACTCTTTACATGGGTAGTATTAAATAAACACACACGTACATATTTTACAGATGAAGAAATTAAGATCCAAAGAGGTTAGGTAATGTATTCAAGCTCGCATGGCCAATAAGTAGTTGAGTTGGAGTTTGAGCACTGTAGTCTGGTTCCAGACCTCTGCTCTTAACCTTATCTTTGTACTGCCTCTATTGCATTTGTTATTGAGACAGGGTCTCACTCTGTCGCCCAGGCTGTTGGAGAGCAGTGGTGTGATCTTGCCTCACTGCAGCCTCATCCTCCTGAGCTCAAGTGATCCTCCCACCTCAGCCACCCGAGTAGCTGGGACTACTGGTGCACGACACTATGCCTGGCTACTTTTTTGTATATATTTTTTTATAGAAACAGGGTTTTGCTATATTGTCCAGGCTGTTCTCAAATTCCTGGGCTCAAACAGTCCGCCCACCTTGACCTCCCAAAGTGCTGCGACTATAGGCATGAGCCACTGCACCTGGCCTTCTATTATATTTTTAATAGCATTCTGTAGTTTTTAGAGAATGGTCTTGTTTGATGCACACCAAAACCCTGTGAAGTAGGGAGAGAAAACTATATTATTATTTCACAGATGAAGAAGCTGTCTTTGAGAGCCTCAAGTTTTTTGACTCCTAGTCTGGCATTTATTTCATTTTAACATGCTATATTCTAGAAATACCTAGCCTTTGAGAAGTCAAGTTTAAGGCTGATAGATATAATATAATATAGGTCCTTGTATTTGTTAACCCAGGATATCATATTTTATTTGTATAGCCAGGTTCATGTAAAACTGGAAAATGGGAACTGATTGATTCAGGTCAGTTCGATTAACTATCCAAGTTTCTTTATATAACCCGTCTGAATTAGAGTGAAAACAGTACATCTTTATCCTGATTATGTCATCTCCTTGGTTTATATGAAATGAACATACTTTTTCATGTGAAAAGAAGTTTTACCAATGACAGAATTTTGTGAGGTGATAGTTCAATACTATTTACAAGTTTGTTTTATTTTTAGGTATAAAGTTGCATCTATCTGGTTTTTAGATATATTTCCAGCATCGTCTCCTAATATACATATCTTACTCTCTGTCATGCTGTCATGCTTAACCACCTACCATTTCCTAAATTTTCCAAGTTTTCTTTTATCTCCATGTGTTTGTGCATTTTCTTCTTGTCCCCAAAATACCCTTCTATCCCTTGTGTACTTGATGAACTCTAACATTACCTTTTTTTGGTGACAGAGTCTTGTTCTGTTGCTCAGGCTGGAGTGCAGTGCATGATCTTGGCTCACTGCAGCCTCTGTCTCCTGGGTCAAGTGATTCTTATGCCTCGGCCTCCCCAGTGGCTGGGATTATAGGCGTGCACCAGCATACCTGGTTAATTTTTGTGTTTTTAGTAGAGACAGGGTTTCGCCATGTTGCCCAGGCTGGTCTTGAACTGCTGGCCTCAAGCGATCCACCTGCCTTGGCCTCCCAAAGTGCTGGGATTACAGGTGTGAGCCACTGCACCTGGCCCATTTTTGTAGCTTTTTCTGATATTCCCAGGCTGAGTTGTCTGTTTTGTGTTCCTGTAGTACTTTGCGTATACTTTTGTATATTCCTGATGACTGCATTATGATTTTATTTACTTGCATGTCTTGCATTAGAAAGAGAGAGCTTTAAGCCAGATACACGCTCAGCTTAGTAGGTGCTCTATAAATAAATAAATAGTGATGGTGTTCTGAAAGAGGATCGCCAGTGAGTGTTCTCACTGCTTGTTGCCTTATTGTCTTTTGCAGCTATGTATGCCCAAAGGGCTGGCATTCAAGACCCAGGCTGATCCCAGGGAGCCCCAATTCCATGCCTTTATTATCACAAGGGAGGATGGCTCTCGGACATTTGGGTTTGCCCTCACATTTTATGAAGAGGTGACTAGCAAGCAGATCTGCAGTGCAATGCAGACCCTCTACCACATGCACAATGCTGAGTATGATGTCCTACATGCTCCGCCTGCTGATGGCAGAGACCAGAGCAGCATGGAGGATGGTGAAGACACTCCTGTGACCAAACTGCAGCGCTTCAACTCCTATGACATTAGCCGGGACACTCTCTACGTCTCTAAGTGCATCTGCCTCATCACACCCATGTCTTTCATGAAGGCATGTCGGAGCGTGCTGGAGCAACTCTACCAGGCAGTCACTTCACCTCAGCCCCCTCCACTGCCCCTTGAGAGCTACATATACAACGTACTCTACGAGGTGCCACTCCCACCTCCTGGCCGGTCCTTGAAGTTTTCTGGGGTCTATGGGCCAATAATCTGCCAGAGACCAAGTACCAATGAGCTTCCCCTATTTGACTTTCCTGTCAAAGAGGTTTTTGAACTGCTCGGGGTGGAGAATGTGTTTCAGCTTTTTACTTGTGCCCTTCTGGAGTTTCAAATCCTGCTCTACTCACAGCGTAAGTCAGTGCTTACTAGAGCCTTCTGCCTGCCTCAGGCTTCCTTGCTTTCCATGTTCAGATACAGTGGGGCTGACTGTAAAGGTTAAGAGCTATTACAGGCCGGGCGCGGTGGCTTACACCTGTAATCCCAGCACTTTGGGAGGCCGAAGCGGGCGGATCACGAGGTCAGGAGATCGAGACCATCCTGGTTAACACGGTGAAACCCCGTCTCTACTAAAAATACAAAAAATTAGCCGGGCGAGGTGGCGGGCGCCTGTAGTCTCAGCTACTCGGGAGGCTGAGGCAGGAGAATGGCGTGAACCCCAGGGGGCAGAGCCTGCAGTGAGCCGAGATCGCGCCATTGCACCTCCAGCCTGGGTGACAGTGAGACTCCGTCTCAAAAAAAAAAAAAAAGAGCTATTACAGTTTGAGCAAAACCCAGATCTTTTGCAGGTAGGTGGTGGATGGCAAATTGATAGACATGAGAGGGCCAGTATTTCTGATTAACTATCTTCCTGGCCTTTTGCTGGGCATTCCAGTCTTGTAGGGGAACACTGCTTCCTATGTCCCTTCTGATTGAAGTGAAAAGAGGGGTGGGTAGGAGGTGATGGTCACAGGAAGCTGACTTTCCATCAATTCTGTTCTGTCATTCTGCAGAGTTATTTCTGCCTCTTCCTCAGCCTAGTAAAATTGAAGATTCACAAAGGATAATCCTTTATATATTGAGAAAATGTGGATGTGTTGCTTCTTTTTGTTGTTTGCTTAACTGAATTGTTTTTATAAATGCAAGGTTGAGTGTAAGCAGCATATTTGGACAAAATAGTAAAGTGGATTAGAAAGAAACAGATGCTTACTTAATGAGCCAGGCTAGTAACATGAAATTCATTCATTCAGTACATATTTACTGAGAGTGCACTATGTGCCAGGCGTTGTTTCAAGGGTAGTGGTGGACAAGACAGAAAAATTATTGCTATAGTGGAACTTAAATTTTAGTGGGAGAAGAGAGGTGATTAAATAAATACATAAAATATGTAGTTTGTGAGGTACTTAATAAGGGTTATAAAGAAAAATAAAACAGGGAAAGAGATAGTATTTGGGGAAGAGAAGTTCCAGTTTATAATAGGGTGGTTAGGTAGGCATCCCTGAGTGACCTGTTAATATCTGTAGGGAAAGTATTCCAGGCAAAGGGCACAGGAAGTATAAACGGTTTAAAACAAGAATGTGCTTCATGTATTCAAGAACCAGAAGCTGGGTGGATGAAATGGAGTGAATAAGCAGGAGTATAGCAGGAGATGGTGTTAGAGACTTAACTGGAGGCCAGATTGTATAGAATCTTGTAGGCCATTGTAAGGACTTTGGCTTTTACTCTTAGATGGCTCTTAGATAGCCATCAGAGTTGTCAATTTTTTTTTACTTTTTATTTTAAAATAATTTCTAGCTTACGGAAGAGTTGCAAGGAGTGTTCAAAGGACTCTTGTATACCCTATCCCAAATTCACCAATTGTTAACATTTTGCCACATTTACTTTATTATGATCTCTGTGTGTGAACATAACTGAACCATTGAGAGTTATAGTGACTCCTAAATTCTCCTGTGTTTATTACCTAAGAATAAAAACATTCTCTTAAATATCACTGATCAAATTCAGAAAACCTAACATTGAGACAATACTATATTAAAGTTTCTCTAGTACCCGATAATGTCTGTTATGATAATTTAAAAAAATTCCTTATTCAGGATCTAGTGCCGTATCATGCATTGCTTTTAGTTGTGAGTTTCTCAGCCTCTGTATTTCATGACATAGACATTTTTGAAGAGTACAAGCAAGTTATTTTATAGACTGTCCCTTAATTTGTTTTTGTCTGATGTTTTCATGATTAGATTCAGATTATAAATTTTTGCCTAAAATACCATAGAAGTGATGTTATGCTTCTCTCAGTGCATTATATTAGGAGGCACATACTGTCAGTTTTCATGATTACAGGAGGCAGGCATATGATGTCATTTTGTCTCATTTTTGGTGATACTAATCTGTTCACTTGGTTAAGATGGTGTCTGTGATTTCTTAACTGGAAAGTTATAATTTTTCCCTTGGTAATTAACATGTAAGTCGTGGGGAGATACTTTGAAACTAATTATTCTGTTCTTCTTTAAAGTTTTGCATAACCATTTTTTTTTTAGTTTTTATTTTTTGTATTTGCAGTTTATGGATGCCTAATAGTTTAGCATCTATTGATGATTCTGTTCTGAATCAGTTATTTCAAGGATGGTAGCAAAAAGGTGATTTTCTTTTTCCTTTCTTTTTCCTTTTGAGACAGGATCTCACTCTGCTGCCCAGGCTGGAGTTAAGTGGTGCCATCATGGCTCACTGTAGCCTCGTCCTCCCATGCTCAAGTGATCCTCCCACCTCAGCTTCCTGTGTAGCTGGAACTACAGGCACGCACCACCATGCCTGGCTAATTTTTTATTTTTTTTAGACATGGGGTCTCACTGCGTTGCCCAGGCTGGTCTCAAACTCCTGGGCTGAACCTTCTGCCTGGTTTCCCAAAGTGCTGGGATTATAGGCACCACTGTGCCCAGCCTTAAAATTTCTTTTTTTTAAAGAAATAGAGTCTTATTCTATCGCCAGGCTAGAGTGTAGTGGCACAATAATGGCTCACTGCAGTCTTGATATCCTGGACTCAAGTGATCTTCCCGTCTCAGCCGCCTGAGTAGCTGGGACTACAGGTGCCCACCACCATGCCTGGCTAATTAAAAAAAAATTTTTTTTTTTTTTGTAGAACTAGGGTCTTGCTTTATTGCCCAGGCTGGCAAAATAGTGGTTTTTAAACTTTATCTGTATTAATTGGCATTATACCATAATGAAGAATGTTTCTTTCTCCTTTGTTTATTATTGTGTGGATTCATAGATTTTTATTTTACTCAGGTTATAATTCACTATAATTATTTATTTTGATGCTCAAATTTCCCAGATTTGGTCCACGGGCAAAGGAATGGACCTCCACAATGGCAGGGCTTTTGCCTTTTGCTCATTGATGGATTCCAAGCACTAAAACTGTGGCTGGTATATAAGGGTGCTCAATAAATGTTGTTAAATGAATGAATAACTTAGGCTTTTAACAGGATCACTCTGGCCATTATATTAAGAGTATATCCCCAAAGGGAGAATGGAAGAAAGCAAAGAGTTCCGTTAAGAGGTAATTTGTAATAATCCAGGTGAGAGGTGATGTCGGTTAGAACTAAGGAGGTAACAGTGAAGTGGTGTGAAATGGTTGGGTTCTTGATATAGTTTGAAGGTAAAGTAATGGAAACTATGTTGAACTGAAGAGTGCATACCTCATATAAAGTGGATAGTCACTAATTAGCTCCAGTTAATTCCTTGTGGGTATACTGGCCTGATGTTACTAAATATTCCAATAATTCATGAGGACCCAGATTTTTTACATGAAATCTCTGATTTTTATTTATTTATTTATTTTTTATTTTATTTTTTTATTACTAATTTTTTTTGCACACAAAACAATAAACATTTTCTAAAAATACAAACAAAAAGATGCATATCAAACATATTAGGAAGGTTGCACATGGGAAGATGGGGAATAGAAATGGGGGGTGGGAATTAAAGAAAATAAATGAGAGAGGGACTTTGTATGGATCAATGATAATAACTCAATCCTCTATTTGACAAAGAAGAAGGAGAAGGAAGAGGAAGAAAAAGAAAGTGGGATAAAGGATCAGAAAGGGAGGAAAATAGAAAAAATTAGAGTATGACTCCAGGGTAGACCTGTTTTGTTGTCACTGGGTTGGTTGGTTGGTCTGTCTGTTGTATTTTTCATATGTTTCGCCATGTTGGCCAGGCTGGTGTTGAACTCCTAGCCTGAAGTGATCAACCCGCCTCGGCCTCCCAGAGTGCTGGGACCACAGGCGTGAGCCACCACGTCCAGCCCCCCACATTGCGTCTGGCCTCCGTGGTAGACCTCCCAGACGGGGCGGCCGGGCAGAGGTGCTCCTCACATCCCAGACGGGGCGGCCGGGCAGAGGCGCTCCTCACTTGCCGGACGGGGCAGCCGGGCAGAGGCTCTCCTCACTTCCCAGATGATGGGCGGCCAGGCAGAGGCGCCCCCCACTTCCCAGACGGGGCGGCCGGGCAGAGGTGCCCCCGGCTTCCCAGACGGGGCGGCCGGGCAGAGACACTCCTCACTTCCCAGACGGGGCGGCCAGGCAGAGGCGCTCCTCACATCCCACATGGGGCGGCCGGGCAGAGGCGCTCCTCACTTCCCTGACGGGGCGGCCGGGCAGAGGTGCTTCTCACTTCCCAGACGGGGCGGCTGGGCAGCGGTGCTCCTCACTTCTTCCTTGACGGGACGGCCGGGCAGAGGTGCTCCTCACTTCTTCCCTGACGGGGTGGCCGGGCAGAGGCGCTTCTCACTTCCAGACACTCCATCCGGACGGGCGGCAGGGCTTACTTTCCAGAGGGGCGCGGGCAGAGGCCCGCTTTCCAGACGGGGCGGCCGGCAGAGGCCCCGCTTCCAGACGGGTGGCCGGGCAGAGGCCCCTCCAGACGGGGCGGCCGGGCAGAGGCTCTCATCCCAGACGGGCGCCGGGCAGAGGCACTCTCATTCCAGACGGCGGCCTGGCAGGGGCCCTCAATCCCAAGAACCTTCACTTCCTAGACGGGGCGGCCGGGTAGAGGCGCTCCTCACTTCCCAGACGGGGTGGCCGGGCAGAGGCACCCCTCACTTCTGCCCAGACGGGGCGGCAGGGCAGAGGCGCCCCTCACTTCTTCCCAGACGGGGCGGCTGGGCAGAGGCGCCCCTCACTTCTTCCCAGATGGGGCGGCTGGGCAGAGGCGCTCCTCACTTCCCCGACGGGGTGGCCGGGCAGAGGTGCTCCTCACTTCCCTGACGGGGCGGCCGGGCAGAGGCGCTCCTCAACTCCCAGACGGGGCGGCCGGGTAGAGGCGCTTCTCACATCCCAGACGGGGCGGCCGGGCAGAGGCGCTCCTCACATCCCGGACGGGGCGGCCGGGCAGAGGCGCTTCTCACATCCCAGATGATGGGCGGCCAGGCAGAGACCCTCCCCACCTCCCTGACCGGCCCTGGCCGGGCAGAGGCTGCAATCCCAGCACCCTGGGAGGCCAAGGCAGGTGGCTGGGAGGCGGAGACTGCAGCGAGCCAAGACCACGCCACCGCACTCCAGCCTGGGCAACACCGAGCGTGGAGTGAGCGAGACCCCGTCTGCAGTTCCAGCACCTCGGGAGGCCAAGGCGGGCAGACCACTCGAGGTCAGGAGCTGGAAACCAGCCTGGGCAACATGGTGAAACCGCGCCTCCAGCCAAAGGAGAAAAACCAGGGAGGGGTGGTGGCGCGCGCCCGCAATCCCAGGCAGGCTGCAGGCCGAGGCAGGAGAATCACGGGAGCCGGAGGCAGGGAGTCTGCAGCGAGCAGAGTACACTCCAGTCGGGCAGCAGAGGGAAGAAAAGAAAAAGAGAGGAAGGAAGGAAGGAGCGAGGGAGGGAGGGAGGCAGGCAGGGAGGGAGGGAAGGAAGGAAGGAAGGAAGGAGGGGCTCTGATTTTTAAATATTGGCAATAATGTTCTTTTTAAACACTGCAGGCCAAACAAAAAGCATCAGCTGGCTGAAAGTAGTTCCTGAGGCTTCACTTGGCAACTTCTAGTTTAAGACACGAAGTTACAGCCTCCTGTCTCTGTGTGAAATATAGACTTGGACAAATCATATTGCTTTCCTAGCTGTTTCTTGGCTGGAGCTTCATAAAAATACTTTGAAATGGATACTTAGTTGAATAGGGAGGAACTTGTCTGGTTTAGAACAGAACAGAGAGTAGGAAACCAAACTATATAGAGTGTTAGAAGATGCAGTAGGCTTTTAGGCAGTGGGGGTGTTTAGAGGCAAGGAAAGGAGGATTGAAACAAATATGATGAACACAATGGAAAAATAGCATTCTTCCATCTGAGTTTCTTCTGTATTTCCTAGACTATGGGTTCTTGTATCCATAATAAGAATTTTAAGAGGTTTGAATGTAATTGAGATGGTTAGTATGTAGAATTGAATTTAACTTAGGACCTAAAGTCATGCTCAGCATGGACAAGAGAAAGCTTTTTTCAAAAATTCCTGGATATTGCTGAGCCTGGCTGAGGTCACAGTGGAGTGGATTACTTTTCACTGGATGTAAATTATGCTTTTTGTTGTTAATAGAGTGCTTTCAACAATTTAGGTTGGTTTTCTTGAAGTAGTTTTTATTAATGATCCAAAGACATCTTCCTTGTATGGATAAAAATCACTCTGGCCAAAAACAAGCTATCACCACTGCAGTTGATTTTGCCTGCTGCATGTCTTGCCCTCTGAATAGAAAAGAGGTGTTACTTAGGGAAAAGGAATGCAGGCTGAATTGTAAGATTCTGAAAGTGTAACCCTTTGGAATGCTGAATTGGCAGTTTTAAGCAGTGTTTTCTTTTTGGTATAGGTCATTTTCTTTACTTCTAGATAATATTTATTCTTTAGTCCATATAGAATTAGTGTTTTTTTAATAGCATAATTTTTAATTGGTTGTTTAAAAATTATTATTACTTTTTTTGAAACAGGGTCTCATTCTGTCACCTACACTAGAGTGCAGTGGCACAGTCATGACTCACTGCAGCCTTGACCTCCCCAGACTTAGATGATCCTCCCACCTCAGCCTCCTGGGTAGCTGGGACTACAGGCATGTACTGCCATGTCTGGCTAGTTTTTGTATTTTTTGTAGAGATGAGGTTTTGCCATGTTGCCCAGGCTGATCTTGAACTCTGGGCTTAAGCAATCTGCTTTCCTTGGCCTCCCAAAGTGCTGGGATTACAGGCATGAGCCACTGCACCCGGCCTTATTTAAAAATTATATGCAGAACAGAAGCTCTTTATCTGAAGTGGCCTGGTAGAGTAGTTGATTGGGAACCAAAAAAGTCAATTAAGTCACAGAATCCTAAAAATATGTACAATTAATTTCATTGTTAAACTATTTATTATTTATTATTATTTTTGAGACAGAGTTTGCTCTTGTCTCCTAGGCTAGAATGCAATGGCACGATCTCGGCTCATTGCAACCTCCGCCTCCTGGGATCAAGTGATTTTCCTGCCTCAGCCTCCTGAGTAGCTAGGATACCACGCCTGGCTAATTTTTGTATTTTTAGTAGAGATGAGGTTTCACCATGTTGGCTGGGCTGGTCTCGAACTCCTGATCTCAGGTGATCCACCAGCCTCAGCCTCCCAAAGTGCTGGGATTACAGGAGTGAGCCACCGCACCTGGCCTAAATTATTTAACTTAAAACATATAACCGTATAGTCACCAATCTTTGATGAAGGGTCCAGGCATTTCTCATGATTATGAATTCACAAATCAGATATCTGCACTTCTTGCATAAACCACACCCATAATACATTGACTAGATTTCCTAGTTACTTTACTTTTTTTTTTTTTTTTTTGAGGTGGAGTCTTGCTCTGTTGCCAGGCTGGAGTGCAGTGGCGCAATCTTGGCTCACTGCAACCTCCGCCTCCCGAGTTCAAGCAATTCTGCCTCAGCCTCCTGAGTAGCTGGGACTACAGGCGTGCACCACCATGCCCACCTAGTTTTTGTATCTTTTGTAGAGATGAGGTTTCACCATGTTGACCAGGATGGTCTCAATTTCTTGACCTCGTGATCTGCCTGCTGGCCAGGATGGTCTCGATTTCTTGACCTCGTGATCCGCCTGCCTTGGCCTCCCAAAGTGCTGGGATTACAGGTGTGAGCCACCGCGCCCAGCCCTGGTTACTTTTTTTTTTTTTTAAAGTGGAGTGATAACTTAAAGAACCTTGCAAAAGAACATGAGCAGAGACTACTTCTAGATTTTTGTAGTGTTCCCTAGTTTTTTATTCTTAACTGCTTCATGGTATGCCTAATTCAATTACAGTGTTTTTTTAATGACTTTGTGTTACTGAATCTTTTAAAAACATTTAATTTTGTTTCCAGAGAAACAGGCATTCTTTCTTTTTGCCCTCAGATTTTACCATTTATTTACACAATATTTGGTTACGTTATATAATCCAGTAGTAAGTTCAACTAGCACAGGTTTGGGAACAAATGAGTGGGAGCAATGTATGCTTTACTCAGAGTGGGGAAAATCAATCGGTAAAGTAAGTTGGCTAAGTGGAGGTTGGTAAGAAATCTTCAATGATATTTCACTATCTAAAGTAGTCTTTTACTGTAAAAATAATGATTGCTTAAGGCATATAATTAAAACAACTCCAAAGGGAATCAAATATTTTCCTCTCTTTTCTTCATATAGTAGCCGGATATCAAATTTTTTGTGTATCCTTAATGAAAATAATAGTTTTTAAAAACAAATAAATAATATGTGCACAAATAATGCAGAGAAAGTTGAAAGTTCTCTCCAACTCCCTTGTTTTTAAGATGGGGTCTCGCTCTGTCACCCAGGCTGGAGTGCAGTGGCGCGATCTCAGCCCCCTATAGCCTCCACCTCCCAGGTTCAAGCAGTTCTTGTGCCTCAGCCTCCCGAGTAGCTGGGACTACAGGTGAGTGCCACCACACCTGGCTAATTTTTGTGTTTTTAGCAGAGATGGGATTTGCCATGTTGGCCAGCTTGGTCTCAAACTCCTGACCTCGAGTGAACTGGCCACCTTGGCCTCCCGAAGTGTTGGGATTACAGGTGTGAGCCGCTGCACTCAGCCCCTTTTTCTTTGATCTAGTATCCTATCCCTGAGAAGTAACCTCTTAATTTTTAAAAATTCCCTCTTTTCCAGTATTTTTAATAATACACTATATATATATATTTTTTTTGAAATGGAGTTTCACTCTGTTGCCCAGAGTTGGAGTGCAGTGTCGTGATCTTGGCTCACTGCAACCTCTGTCTCCCAGGTTCAAACGATTCTTCTGCCTCAGCCTCCCTAGTAGCTGGGATTACAGGCTCGTGCCACCACACCCAGCTAATTTTTGTGTTTTTAGTAGAGACGGGGTTTTGCTATGCTCGCCAGGTTGGTCTTGAACTCCTGACTTCAAGCGATCCACCTACCTTGGCCTGCCAAGGTGCTGGGATGACAGGCATGAGCCACCACGCCTGGCTTAATGTACTATTTTTTATGTTAGGTGTTGAATATACATGTATTAATTTTAATATTCTTTAAATTATACATATACACTATGAAATCTGTATGGTATATTAAAATAAAACTTGAGGCCAGGTGTGGTGGCTCACGCCTGTAATCCCAGCACTTTGGGAGGCCGAGGAGGAGAGATCACTTGAGATCAGAAGCTTAAGACCAGCCTGACCAACATGATAAAACCCCATCTCTACTAAAAATACAAAAATTAGCTGGGCGTGGTGGTACACACTTGTAATCTCAGCTACTCAAGAGGCTGAGGCACGAGAATCACTTGAACCGAGGAGGCAGAGGTTGCAGTGAGCAGAGATCACACCACTGCACTCTAGCCTGGGCGACAGAGCAAGACTCTGTCTCCAATAAAATAATAAATAAACAAAATAAAACTTGAAAAAAAGGCATTTCAAGAGTGTAAAACGAAGGGTAGAAATTTACAGCATTAGAAGAGTGTACAGCGAAGTGTGCGACTTCTACCTCTGCACCCTGGTTCTCCTTCAGGAAGGTTACCACTGTTTTCTGCTTACTTGTAGATATAGCCGTGTATATACTATATATATACTTTTTAAAAAGAACACAAATGGGAGCATACTAATCATTGTTTTGCAACTTCCCAGGATAGTTTATAATTGTTCGTAAATACATAGGAGCTGCCCTGTAGTTTGTTTAGATGGGGCTTATTTATAGAGTGATTCCAAATCTGATGTCTTTATCTGCACATACAAGTCATAAAAATGGGCCGGGCACGGTGGCTCACACCTGTAATCCCAGCAGTTTGGGAGGCCGAGGTGGGTGGATCATTTGAGGTCAGGAGTTCGAGACCACCCTTGCCAACATAATGAAACTCCTTCTTTACTAAAAATACAAAAATTATCCAGGCGTGGTGGCTTGTGCCTATAATCCCAGCTACTGGGGAGGCTGAGGCAAGAGAATCGCTTGAACCTGGGAAGCATAGGTTGCAGTGAGCCGAGATTGCGCCACTGCACTCCAACCTGAGCTACAGAGCGAGACTTTGTCTCAAAAAACAAAAAAAGTGCTGGGATTACAGGTTTGAGCCATTACACCCGGTTTAAAAGACATCCCTTTTTTTTTTGTTTTTTGAGACAATCTCACTTAAAAGATATTAATGCCCAGTAGATTCCAAGGGTTTTAGGAGCTGTGTGTTTCAGGAACCAGGGAAAAGACCAAATATATAGATATTTATTACACTAGTAAAGTTATCTACAGTTTCTGCTCTTCTTTGATTAGCTAGGAGCAAGGTGATAGGCAACTTTCAAAGCTTTATTAGTGAGCAAATGTAGGATGTTTTGCTAAACTTCTACCTTAATACTTTTCAGCTTCTGTTCCCTTTGTACTGAGACGTCCTCATTTCCTAGAAAGTTTTTTGTTACTTAGAACTACTTTATGAACCAAGCTGTGATTTAAATGGTGGAATGGGTTTTTAGTACATAACATCATTTTAATTCCTATGACAGCTCATTTGAAACCAGCCATTCCAGAAGGATTTTACTCATGATTTAAAAATGTATATTTCTGCTTTGTCCTTAAATGCCTGAAACCATCATATCATTTGTGAATAGTAATTTGTAAAATTTAAGTTTTAGGCCAGGCGCAGTGGCTCATGCCTGTAATCCCAGCACTTTGGGAGGCCGAGGCAGGCGGATCACCTGAGGTCGGGAGTTTGCAACCAGCCTGACATGGAGAAACCCTGTCTCTACTAAAAAATACAAAATTAGCCGGGGTGGTGGCGCATGCCTGTAATCCCAGCTACTCAGGAGGCTGAGGCAGGAGAATCGCTTAAACCCCGGAGGCAGAGGTTGTGGAGCCGAGATCGCGCCATTGCACTCCAGCCTGGGCAACAACAGTGAAACTCCATAAAAAAAAAAAAAAAAAAAAAAAGGTTTTAACTAATCAATTTTATTGTCTGTACCCATGTATTTATTAGTCATTTAAAAAAAAAAAGGCTGGCTGGGTGCGGTGGTTCACACTGTAATCCCAGCACTTTGGGAGGCCGAGGCGGGTGGATCACAAGGTCAGGAGTTCGAGACCAGCCTGGCCAAGATGGTGAAACCTCGTCTGTACCAAAAATACAAAATTAGCCAGGTGTGGTGGTGGGCACTCGGGAGGCTGAGGCAGGAGAATCACTTGAACCCGGGAGGCGGAGGTTGCAGTGAGCTGAGATGGCGCCACTGCACTCTTGCCTGGGCAACAGAGCAAGACCCCATCTGAAAAACAAAAAAAAAGGCCTAGAAATTACATTCTGAAGAGAAGCCAAATATTGATCACGAGCCTTCCCTTTAGGCTATGATCTCTGACCTATAACAAGAGTTTTGAGTCACTAAAGTCAATCCTCTGGGTCTTTCAAGTTCTAGGGAAGCCTTTTTTTTTTTTTTTTTTTTTTTAAAGAAGGACTCTAGCTCTGTCACTTAGGCTGGCGTGTGCAGCTGTGCAGTCTCGGCTCACTGCAACCTCTGCCTCCCAGTTTCAAGCAATTCTTACGTCTCAGCCTCCCGAGTAGCTGGGATTACAGGCGCATGCCACCACGCCCAGCTAATTTTTGTATTTTTAGTAGAGACGGGGTTTCACCATGTTGGTTGGCCAGTCTGGTCTCGAACTCCTGACCTCAGGTGATTCACCTGCCTCGGCCTCCCAAAGTGCTGGGATTACAGGCGTGAGCCACCATGCCCAGCCTCTAGGGAAGCTTTTTATTGAAACGTTAAAACAACATTTTTATGCTGTTCTCATTCAGGAAAGGTTGCCAGGTGTAGGGCAGACTTGGCTAGTGTGGAAAACCAGCTTCTGCATGCTTGGTGGTTCTTTGTGCTTGACTTCGCAGGCAAAGCTCACATAAGCTCCTTATAGGATGTTCTGCAGATGTATCTTAGTGAGAACTGAGCCTGTTTTTGCTTCCATGCTGAATGGAGACCCAGAACCACTGTCTTTCGTTTTGTTCAGTTCTCCTACCCCCTTTCTTAAGAGGATCTACTTAACATTCTGTGGTAGTATTTGGAGCAAGATGTCATTAATTATTTTTGTTGTATTTCCATATTAGATTTTATTATGAGCAAGGACTGTGTGTGTAGGTTTATTTCAATTCGTGGTCCACAAGGGTCTCTTGGTTGTCTCTCGGACACCCTCAAGGGAATCACATTGAGCATACCCTTGCTGAAGTTTATCGTGATTGTTTCTAAATAAGAAATTGTATTGAAAGTTTTAACTTACTGTTTGGAAAGCAAGTGCCTTGTTTTTGACTGATTTGTGTGTGTGCTTTTTTTGTTGTTGTTGACCCAGATTACCAGAGACTGATGACTGTGGCGGAGACGATTACAGCTCTCATGTTTCCTTTCCAGTGGCAGCATGTCTATGTCCCTATTCTCCCGGCTTCTCTCCTGCATTTCTTAGATGCTCCTGTTCCATACCTGATGGGTTTGCATTCCAATGGCCTGGATGACCGGTCAAAGCTGGAGCTGCCTCAAGAGGTGAGATCTTGAGTGTTGGTGCCTCTGGCCCCAATCCAGGATTGGAGAGAGAAGGGCTTTGGGATGAACCCAGCATGCATGATGTTACCGAGTTTATTTTCTTTTATTTTGGTGAGTATGAATAACTTTTCAGGAAAAAAGTAAAAACAATGAACGTTTAGTTCAATTTATATCATCCCAGAGACACTTATTATCTTTATCAACTGACATACGTACATTGTAATTTCTGTATTTATGCTATTGTTTTTGTTTTATTTTGCTTTTTAAGAGACAAGGTCTTGCTGTGTTACCCAGGCTGGGTGCAGTAGCATGATCGTAGCTTACTGTAGCCTTGAACTCCTGGGCTCAAGTGAGCCTCCTGACTCAGCCCTCTGAGTAGTTGGGACTAAAGGAGTGTGCCATGATGCCCAGCTAATTGTTTTTTTATGTTTTTTAGCTGCAGGGTCTCGCCATGTTGCCCAGGTTGGTCTCGAACTCCTGCACTCAAGTAATCCTCCTGCCTTGGCTTCCCAAAGTGTTAGGATTATAGGCATGAGCCACTGTGCCTGGCTAAGAAAAGAATTGATTTAAAAATATGTATTTCCTATTCCATTCTGAAGTAGATTTAAAGCATGATTATAAATAAGATTGTTTTATTTTTAATTTTTTTAGAATTACCAGCAGAACTGGTATGTTACTTTGTGGCTGTTGTGAAGCTACCTGCAGGGAAGTGCTTTCCTGCTTTGAATTTCTTAGTCATTAGAAAGGCCTGGGAAGAAGACTTTGGAGTATACATACACTGGTGTCACCATGACTGTTTGTTTCCTCCCTCCACCACCATTTTTTGGAGGGTAGAGATTTTTTTTTTTTTTTTTTTTGGACGAAGTCTCGCACTGTCACCCAGGCTGGAGTGCAGTGGCTCATTCTTGGCTCACTGCAACCTCCGCCTTCCAGGTTCAAGTGATTCTCCTGCTTCAGCCTCCCAAGTAGCTGGGATTACAGGCGCCCACCACCACGCCTGTCTAATTTTTTGTATTTTTAGTAGAGACGGGGTTTCACTATGTTGGCCAGGCTGGTCTCGAACGCCTGACCTCATGATCCACCCACCTCAGCCTCCCAAGGTGCTGGGATTATAGGCGTGAGCTACTGCGCCGGGCCGGAAGTAGAGATTTTTGTATGTAAGTGAGGAATATAAGTGAGGGGCCCCAAGAAGAGAGCATTCTCATGGAACTGGATCTGGGCAGCACTGTGTCATTGGTCATGACTGGGCAGCATCTTTGATGAATACCCTGATAATTAGACCATGTCTGTGATATTTAAATTATAGTCAAATGCATCTCTTTGCTCTTTTCTCTCTTCTTTAGTTTTAGAATCAAAATGTCTTCCTTGTCTTCTTTGTAGCTTCTTCCATTTCTGCCCTTTTTCTTCTTTGACTTTATAGAGCATTGTGCTCTTTGGGGTGGAACAAGATTAATTAAGGAAAAAAAGATCTAAATGATGGATAAAATCATTCAGTTGAGATAATATTGGGGTTTTTTGTATACTTGCTTACTGTATACCTGAAGAGTGGACTGGAGAAAGAAGAGCTTTTTGTTGTTTGCTTTAAACAAATGTCTATTTAATATTGATACAACTTAGTCAACCTAATTATAATTCTGTAAAGTCACAAAAAGAACAATAACAAAAAATTATTGAAGGTGGAAGGCCAAAGAGGTGAGCTATGTGCATAATTTAATAAATAGGCCACTAAGCAAGAAGCCAGATTTCTCAGTTTTATTTTCCTCTTTGGCATCAGCTTTCTTTATACTTGGGCAAATTCTGATCCTTCTAGGATTTTTCACCGTTGTTCCCTATGTGCTTCATGTATACGGCTATACAAAGGGACCTCTGAGGGATCAACAGGTTTCTTAATGGGACTGTTTAAGAAACTGTGGGTTGTTTAAGAAACCCAAAAGTTGGCCGGGTGTGGTGGCTCATGCCTGTAATCCCATCACTTTGGGAGGCCGAGGCGGGTGGATCACCTGAGGTCAGGAGTTCGAGACCAGTCTGGTCAACATAGTGAAACTCCATCTCTACTAAAAATACAAAAATATTAGCCAGGCACAGTGGTGCACGCCTGTAGTCCCAGGTACTTGGGAGGCTGAGGCAGGAGAATTGTTGAACCCCGGAGCCAGAGGTTGCAGTGAGCTGAGATCACGCCACTGCACTCCAGCCTGGGTGGATCGTGCCACTGCACTCCAGCCTGGGTGACAGTGTGAGACTCCACCTCAAAAAAAAAACAAAAAAGAAACCCAAAAGTTCTCTCTATTCTGGGCTATTGGAGCCTCCATGTTGCTGTATTCCCCATCCCTGCTGCAAACTTTGCATCTGAGCTTCTGGCCTCCCCTGTAGTCTGCTTGGGAAGGAGTGGTGACAGTGGAACAGTAGAATTACCTGTGTGTGCTTCATAAGTGGTTCTTGGGTTTCAGAGTCCTAGTTTATCCACACTTTTCTTCTGAAGGTCACACATTTGTGGGAGCAGTTATATAGCTGGATATTTTCTACCTTGATTTTTTAGCAGATAAGCTCTGGGGTATCTGAGCCTGTGTAGTTTCCGTGGAAAACCTTAGACTGGGGGAAAAGAGCTGGCTTTGAAAGGCAACTTTGGGGTATCTCAGAAATGACATGTTCATAGTAAAAAATGCTAACAGTGCACAAAAACATAAACAATAAAATTAAAATTACCTCAAATTTTACCACCCAGAGATAACTACTTTTGATATTTTGATGCACATCTTTAAAGTATGTGGTATCTTTTAACTACAGTCTTAGAAGGAAGCTTTGGGGCAGTGTATTAGTCCATTTTTACACTGCTGATAAAGACATACCTGAGACCGGGCAGTTTACAAAAGAAAGAGGTTTAATGGACTTAGAGTTCCATGTGGCTGGGAAAGCCTCACAATCATGGTGGAAGGCAAGGAGGAGCAAGTCACATCTTACATGAATGTCAGCAGGCAAAGAGAGAGCTTGTGCAGGGAAACTCCCCCTTATAAAACCATCAGATCTTGTGAGACTTATTTACTAGCATGAGAACAGCATGGGAAAGACCTGCCCCCATGATTCAACTACCCCCCACTGGGGCCCTACCACAACACATGGGAATTTAAGATGAGATTTGGGTGGGGACACAGCCAAACCATATCACTCTGCCCTGGCCCCTCCCAAATCTTATGCCCTCACATTTCATAACCAATCATGCCTCCCAACAGTCCCTCAAAGTCTTATTTCAGCATTAACTCAAAGGTCCATAGTCTCATCTGAGACAAGGCAAGTCCTTTCCTTATAAGCCTGTAAAATCAAAAGCAAGTTAGTTACTTCCTAGATACAATGAGGGTACAGGCATTAGATAAATACAGCCATTCCAAATGGAAGAAATTGGCCAAAAACAAAGGGCTGCAGGCCCCATGCAAGTCTGAAATCCAGCGGTGCAGTCAAATCTTAAAGTTCCAAAATGACCTCCTTTGACTCCGTGTCTCACATCCAGGTCACACTGATGCAAGGTCCCTGGCCGGGCGCAGTGGCTCACCCCTGTAATCCCAGCACTTTGGGAGGCTGAGGCAGGTGGATCACCTGAGGTCGGGAGTTCAAGACCAGCCTGATCAACATGGAGATACCCCATCTCTACTTAAAACACAAAATTGGCTGGGCATGGTGGCGCAAGACTGTTATCCCACCTACTCGAGAGGCTGAGGCAGGAGAATTGCTTGAACCTGGGAGGTGGAGGTTGCAGTGAGCCGAGATTGTGCCATTGCACTCTAGCCTGGGCAACGGTAGCGAAACCCCGTCTCAAAAAAAACCCCAAAAAAACACACAAAAAATCCAAACAACAGCAACAAAAAAAGAGGTGGGTTCCCATAGTCTTGGGCTGCCCCACCCCTGTGGCTTTGCAGGGTACAGCCTCCCTCTTGGCTGCTTTTATGGGCTGGCATTGAGTGTCTGCGGCTTTTCCAGGCACACGGTGCAAGCTGTCAGTGGATCTACCATTCTAGGGTCTGAAGGATGGTGGCTGTCTTCTCACAGCTCCATTAGGCAGTGTCTCAGTAGGGACTCTGTGTGGGGGCTCTGACCCTACATTTCCCTTCCGCACTACTCTAGCAGAAGTTCACCATGAGGGCCCTGTCCCTGCAGCAAACTTCTCTCTGGGCATCCAGGCATTTCCATACCTCTGCAAAAATCTAGGCAGAGGTTCCCAAACCCCAATTCTTGACTTCTATGTACTTGCAGGCTCAACACCACATGGAAGCTGCCAAGGCTTGGGGCTTGCACCCTCTGAAGCCACAGCCTGAGCTCTATGATAGCCCCTTTCAGCCACAGCTGGAGCAGCTGGGATGCAGGGCACCAAGTCCCTAGGCTGCACACAGCATGGGGACCCTGTGTCTGGCCCACAAAACCACTTTTTCCTCCTAGGCCTCCAGGCCTGTAAAGGGAGGGGCTGCCGTGAAGACCTCTGATATGCCCTGGAGACATTTACCCCCATTGTCTTGGGGATTAACATTTGGCTCCTTGTTACTTATGTAAATTTCTGTAGCCAGTTTGACTTTTTTCCTCAGAAAGTGGGATTTCCTTTTCTATCGCATTGTCAGGCTGCAAATTTTCCAAACGTTTATGCTCTGTTTCCCTTTTAAAACTGAATGTCTTTAACAGCACCCAAGAGACCTCTTGAATGCTTTGCTGCTTAGAAATTTCTTCTGCCAGCCCTAGATCATCTCTCTTAAGTTCAAAGTCACACAAATCTCTAGGGTAGGGGCAAAATGCCGCCAGTCCCTTCGGTAAAACACAACAAGGGTCACCTTTGCTCCAGTTCCCAGCAAGTTCTTTATCTTCATCTGAGACCACCTCAGCCTGGATTTCATTGTCCATATCATTATCAGCATTTTGGTCAAAGCCATTCAACAAGTCTCTAGGGAGTTCCAAACTTTCCCACATTTTCCTGTTTTCTCCTGGTCCCTCCAAACTGTTCCAACCTCTGCCTGATACCCAGTTTCAAAGTTGCTTATGCATTTTTGGGTATCTTTTAAGCAGCACCCCACTCTACTGGTACCAATTAACTGTATTAGTCTTTTCTCATGCTGCTGATAAAGACATACCTGAGAGTGGGAAGAAAAAGAGGTTTAATGGACTTAACAGTTCCTCGTGGCTGGGGAAGCCTCACAATCATGGTGGAAGGCAAGGAGGAGCAAGTCATGTTTACATGGATGGCAGCAGGCAAAGAGAGAGCTTCTGCAGGGAAACTCCCCCTTATAAAACCATCAGATCTCTTGGGACTTATTCACTGTCACAAGAACAGTATGGGAAAGACCTGCCCCCATGATTCAACTATCCCCCACCGGGTCTCTCCCACAACATGTGAGAATTTAAGATGAGATTTGGGTGGGGACACAGCCAAACCATATCCGGCAGGGCTGGGGAAATTCACCTGGGACTGTGTGAGGGGGCATCATCAGGGTAGTGAAGTGGGGCAAGCTTGGTTTATAAAAAGGACTTTCTCCAGAGGGACAGAGAGTGTACATTTCCTAGCCTCCCCCACCCCCCACCAAATCAGAATTCATCAGTTACTGCTGTCTTTGGGCATCAGAAGTCTGTAAAAAGCTTTTTGTTCCTTTTTGCACCAACACATGAGCTCAGTTGGCCCTGAGCAAGTGAAAGTGCTGAGCTGCCTTTGTGAGGCATCCTTTGTCTTAATGCTTCTCTTTGGAGCTTCGTTGTCTGAGTTCGGGAAGGAGGCATTTCATCCACAGCTATATTACAGAATTAAGCAAAGGATATTAGAGTAAAGAAAGGGGTCCCATTTTTATCTATCTTGGACCCCTCTTTCCTACTTTTCCCGCATTTTCTCAGGACACTCCTTCAATAGCTTTTTCCCAGTCATCTGTGTGTTGAACTCCTTTTCAATGAATAACATGAGGATAGACTGGAGAAACAGGCTGGCTGTTTTTTTGGTATTAGGAATTGAGCATTGGGAAAGATCATTGTGACCTTGAGCAGAAGATATTTGGGAGACTTCTTGGGATTTGGGGGATCCATGTGATCACTACCTCAGAGCAGCTAAGTCTACCCATAATCCCTCTCAACAAGGCAGGAGGTTAATGGAGGAAAACTGATCACTTGGCGTTCAGTACCTCTTCCAGGCTACTCTCCCCAAAGCTGTTATGTAAGAAGTAACCCCTCGTCAGCTGAGGAAGGAGGGTATATGAGGAGTTCCTAGTATTTTGTAAGTGCTTCTGTGTGCTAGAGCCCCTCTGTATGGTGGGAGGAAACAGCATGAGGCTATTGTATGAGTCTAGTAATTTACTATTGTATGAGTGTAGTAATTTGCTTTTTTACCACTCCCTCCTTTAGCCCAATTCTTTCTTCTTTTTTTTTGTTTGAGATGGAGTCTTGCTCTGTTGCCTAGGCTGGAGTACAGTGGTGCCATCTCAGCTCACTGCAACCTCTGCCTCATGGGATCAAGCAATTTTCCTGCCTCAGCCTCCCGAGTAGCTGGGATTACAGGCACATACCACAAAGCCTGGCTAATTTTTTTTGTATTTTTAGTAGAGACGGGGTTTCACCATGTTGGCCAGACTGGTCTTGAACTCCTGACTTCAAGTGATCCGCCCGCCTCAGCCTTCCAAAGTACTGGGATTACAGGCGTGAGCCACCGCACCTGGCTCTTTTAAAACTCAGTCTCTAGGGGTATATTAACTTCAACCAATTTTTGCAAAGAATGGCTAGTGGTGCCTACTCAGAGGCTCCTATCTTATCTTAATCTAATTCATCTCTGAAATGTGCATGGGCATATTTCTTCTCTACCCACCTCTGACCAAAGGTTTCCACAAATGTGGACACAGCATTGGAGTTTTAAAGATTCTTTACAGACTCTATATTTGGTTCACAGTAGTGGGAGAAAAGCCAACCAAGCATTGTTTAGTAGATGTAGTTATTTCTAGCTGTTTCTGTGTTTCCTATTGGAGAAACTGCTTTTTTCTTCTGAGGAGAGGGTAACTGAGGAGGTAAATGATTGCATTGTTTGCCTTTCGTGGGTCACAGTGCCTTGTTTTGTTAGGTGTATGGACAGGGCTTATGAGGCAGGTGATCTTCATGACTAGATGATTTAATTCTGTCTTTATTTCTTGTAGTGGCGCAGCCTGATGACATAATTTTAAAATCTTAAAGGAATAAGGAAAATGTAGCCTATTTTTAGGTGTTAAGTTAAACATTTATTGGCCTTTTAACTAGGTGGGGTTCAAAGTTGTTATCCAGTGGAGGAGCTCTAGAAAGTGAAATTTAAAGTGATTCTTACAGTCTTTGAATTTTTGACATGGGAAAGCTCTCTTTCTTAGTTATAGATTGGTAGACAGAGTAATTTATGCACTCAGCAAATGTTTATTGAACGATACACACATGGACTTGTTAAACATGCAGTTTTAATAGATTGAGAGTTTATGGAATAGTTATACTAAGCTGGACCTACGCCTACCCTTCAGTGTCTTCTTTTTTCTTTTTTCTTTTTTATTATCACAGACACAGAGACAACACATAGAGATACAATAGACACACATGCACAGACACATAAACATCCAGAAAACACACACACACAGACAACACAGACACAGATACACACACACAAATACATAGACAACTCACACAGAGGCACAAAGACACAGACAACATACGCAGCCACACACACAGATGCAGACCACACATACAGGGACAACACACATGTAGACACAGACATGTACAGAGACACACAGATACACAAATATACAAGCACACACAGACACACATACATCTTAAGTTCTGGGATACATGTGCAGAACGTGCAGGGTTGTAACATAGGTATACACGTGCCATGGTGGTTTGCTGCATCCATCAACCTGTTATCTACATTAGGTATTTGTCCTAATGCTATCCCTCCCCTAGCCCCTGCAGTGTCTTCTTTTAGAATATGACTTGTTGGCACAGGGAGAAACAGATCAGTGAAACAACATTTAGATATATAATAGGGATACATGCTCAAGGAAGAGCTATTTAATAATTGAGCTGGAAAAATTGCTTATCTATGGGGGAAAAAAGTAAACCATAATAAAATCAACTTCAGATGGATTAAGAAGTTAAATGTCAAAAGCACAAGTTTAAATCTTGTGGAAGAAAATATTAATAAATACCTTTCTGACTTCTGGCTAGGGAAAGAGTTTTGTAAACAAGTTATAAAAAGCACTATCCATCAAAGAAAATAAAAGATTGATAATTGGATTTTTTTTTAATTGGTCCAGAGTCTCACACTGTCGCCCAGGCTGGAGTGCAGTGGTGCAATCTCGACTCACTGCAGACTCCGACTGCTGGGTTCAAATGATTCTCCTGCCTCAGCCTCCCAATTAGCTGGGATTACAGGTGTGTGCCACAATGCCCGGCTAATTTTTGTATTTTTAGTAGAGATGAGGTTTCACCATGTTGGTCAGGCTGGTCTCGAACTCCTGACCTCAGGTGATCCACCCACCTGGCCTCCCAAAGTGCTGGGATTACAGGCGTGAGGCACTGTGCCCAGCCTGATAAATTGGATTTTCTAAATGAAGAAAAAGACACCTTAAAGATAAAAACTGAAGAAATATATAACATATATAACCTGCAAAGAGTTAATATGAAGAGAATATAAAGAACTGCAAGTGGATAAGGAGGTGATAAGCAACTCAATAGAAACATGGCATAAGATATGAACAGGCATTGCGTAAAAAATGCACATTTCTTAATTTTTCTTAATTTCTTAATCAGGGAAGTGAAATCAAATACACGATACAATGCCATTTTATGCTCATTTTGTTGGCAGATTTCAAGAAGTGTGATAATACCAAGTTTTGGGAGGGATTTGGATAAGTAGGATCACTTTAGTTTGCCCGTTAAAAATGTAAATTGTTGCAATCACTTTGGAATACAGCTAGGCATCATTTTCTAAAATGGGATATTTGCATACCTTACAACACTGTGGTTCTACTCCTAGGATGTACCCATATATAAAATCTTGCAGGAGTCCAAGAAAACATGTAATAACAATCAGTGTAAATACAGTAAACAAAAAACAACTCAAATGTCCTTTTTTTTTTTTTTTTTGAGACGGAGTCTTGCTCTGTCGCCCAGGCTGGAGTGCAATGGCGCGATCTCGGCTCACTGCAAGCTCCGCCTTCCAGGTTCACGACATTCTCCTGCCTCAGCCTTCCAAGTAGCTGGGACTATAGGCACCCGCCATCACGCCCGGCTAATTTTTTGCATTTTTAGTAGAGACGGGGTTTCACTATGTTGGCTAGGATGGTCTCGATCTCCTGACCTTGTGATGTGCCCACCTCAGCCTCCCAAAGTGCTGGGATTACAGGCGTGAGCCACTGTGCCCGGCCTGAATGTCTTTTTTTTTTGAGATGGAGTTTCGCTGGAGTGCAATGGCATGATCTCGGCTCACTGCAACCTCTGCCTCCCAGGTTCAAGTGATTCTCCTGCCTCAGCCTCCTTAGTAGCTGGGATTACAGGCATGAGCCACGGTGCCCAGCCTCAAATGTCTTTTAATAGGAAAACTGATCAATACATTATGTTATATTCACATGGTGGAATATTATAGAAGAGTGAAAATGAATGAAGTATGGCTACACACAACAAAATGGTTGAATCTCAACCTAATGTTGATTGAAGTTACTACCAAAAGACTGCTTAAGGAATGATATTCCTTGTATAAAATTTAAAAACCTGGCTGGGTGTGGTGGCTCACACCTGATTCCACCCAGTATTTTGGGAGGCTGAGGTGGGAGGATTGCCTGAGGCCAGGAGTTCAAGACCAGCCTGGGCAACACAGCGACACTCTGTCTTAACAACAACAACAATTAGCCAGGTGTGATGGTGTGTGCCTATAGTCCAAGCTACTTGGCAGCCCAGGAAGTCAAGGCTGCAGTGAGCTATGATTGTGCCACTGCACTCCAGACTGGGCAATAGAGCAAAACTCTGTCTCAAAAAAAAAAAAAAAAGTTAAAAACCTATATGAAATTTAAAAATATGTAAAAATTTAAATATACATATACAATAAATTAAAAATCAAAAGGCAAAAAGATAATAAACGTAGAATTCAGGATAGTGATTACCTGGGACCAGGGATGTGTAGGTTGGGCTGGGCATGGTGGCTTATGCCTGTAATCCCAGCACTTTGGGAGGCTGAGGCCGGTGGATCACTTGAGGTTAGGAGTTTAAGAGCAGCCTGGCCAATGTGGTGAAACCCCGTCTCTACTAAAAATACAAAAATTAGGTAGGCGTGGTGGTGTGCACCTGTAGGCCCAGCCACTCAGGAGGCTGGGGCAGGAAAATTGCTTGAATCTGGGAATCAGAGGTTGCAGTGAGCCATTGCACTCCAGCCTGGACACCTCAGTAAGACTCCATCTCAAAAAAAAAAAAAAAAAAAGGAATATGTAGGTTGGGGGATCAGATTGGGGTGGAGCACATAGTTAGGTAAAAGTACTGGCAATATTCTGATTCTTGGGTTGGGCTGGAAAAAAAACTACCTAAGTTTCTCCCCAGAAAATTACCAGTTTATATTCCCAATAACAACATATGGAATTTTTGTTTCCTAGTAAATCAGCACTGGACATTATAAATCTTTAAAATTTTTGCCAGTCTAATAAGGTGAAAAATATTTTGTTTGCATTTCCTGGTTCAATTGAAATTGAACATCATCTCATATATTTGAAGTTAATCTTCTGTTTGCCTTTCATATCCTATTTTCATTTTTAAGTTGGACTAATTGTCTTAATGATTTCTTTGGTTATGAACTTTTTACATGTTATGTGTAAAAATTATTGTTTCCTAGATTGTTTTATCTTTTAATTTTTTTTTTAAGAAATGGGGTCTTGCTGTCTTCCCCAGGTTGGTCTCAAACTCAAGTGATCCTCCCAACTCAGCTTCCCAAAACTCTGGTATTACAGGTGCAAACCAACATACCTAGAATATCTTTTAACTTTTTTTTTATGGCAGTATTTATCTTTATGGTTCTAGCCTTGTGTAAAGTTTAGAAAGCTTAACTCCACCCTAAGATAGTATAGTCATCTTTTATATTTTAATTTTATTTATTTATTTTGAGAGAGTCTTGCTCTGTCGCCCAGGCTGGAGTGCAGTGGTCCGATGTCAGCTCATTATAACCTCTGCCTCTCAGGAGGCAGGAGAATCAAGGAATTTTCCTGCCTTAGCCTCCCGAGTAGCTGGGACAGGCTGGTCTCAAACTCCTGATCTCAAGTGATCTGCCTACCTTTGCCTCCCGAAGTGCTGGGATTATAGGTGTGAGCCACCATGCTTGGCATATATTTTCTTTTAATACTTTTGGGGGTTGATTTTATTTTTTTACTTTTTTTATGGAAAATATCAGATGGATATAAGGGTAAAGAGATTAGCATCTTTTTTTTTTTTTTTTTTTTTGAGACAGAGTCTTGCTGTGTCACCCAGGCTGGAGTGCAGTGGCATGATCTCAGCTCACTGAAACCTCCACCTCCCAGGTTCAAGTGATTCCCCTGCCTCAGCCTCCTGAGTAGCTGGGACCGCAGGTGCATGCCAACACACCTGGCCAAGTTTTGTATTTTTAGTAGAGACAGGGTTTCGCCATGTTGTCCAGGCTGGTCTCGAACTCCTGACCTCTAGTGATCTGCCTGCCTCGGCCTCCCAAACTGCTGGCATTACAGGCGTGAGCCAGCACACTGGGCCACATCCATTATTATTCAACTATCATCAACTCATGGCTACTCTTCTGTATATATCCTCCTCTCCACTCCACCTAGTGGATTATTTTAAAGCAAATCCTATACAGCATTATTTTGCCATCCAGATATATTCAGTATGTACCTCTAAAAGATTTTTTCCTGTTTGCTTTTTTTTTGAGACAGGGTCTCACTTTATTGCCCAGACTGGAGTGCAGTGGCACAATTATAGCTCATTGCAACCTTGAACTCCTGGGCTTAAGCAGTCCTCTTCAGCCTTCCAAGGCTGAATTTATTAGCTAGAATTACAAGCGTGTGCCACCATACTCAGCTACTTTTAAAATTTTTAGTAGAGACGAGGTCTCGCTATGTTGCATAGGCTGGTCTTGAGCTCCTGGACTCAAGCCGTTCTCCTACCTCAGGCTCCCAAAATGCTGAAATTACAGGTGTGAGCTACCATGCTCGGCCCATAGGACTATTTTAAAAACATAAAAGTGGCTTTTAAAAAGATTTAAATTTTCAACATCTCTCAATTTTTATTTATTTGAAACAGAGTCTTGGTCTGTCACCCAGGCTGGAGTACAGTAGCATGATCTCAGCTCACTGCAACCTCTGCCTCCTGGGTTCAAATGATTCTCGTGCCTCAGCCTCCCATGTAGCTGAGATTACAGGTGTGCGCTATCATGCCTGGCTAATTTTTGTGTTTTTAGTAGAGACGGGGTTTTGGCATGTTGACCAGGCTGGGGCTTGAACTCCTGGCCTCAAGCGATCCGCCCACCTCAGCCTCCCAAAGTGCTGGGATTGCAGGCATGAGCCGCTGTGCCCAGCCTCAAATTTTATTTTTGAGTATAGTATTATGTTAACCTATTTATTTATTTATTTAATTAATTTATTTATTTAGAGATGGAGTTTCGCTCTCGTTTCCAGGCTGGAGTGTAATGACGCCAACTTGGCTCACTGCAACCTTCGCCTCCTGGGTTCAAGTGATTCTCCTACCTCAGCCTCCCGAGTAGCTGGGATCACAGGCATGTGCCAACACGCCCGGCTAATTTTGTATTTTTAGTAGAGATAGGGTTTCTCCATGTTGGTCAGGCTGGTCTTGATCTCCTGACCTCAGGTGATCCACCTGCCTTGGTCTCCCAAAGCGCTGGGATTACAGGCGTGAGCCACCGCGCCCGGCCTATGTTAACCTTTTTAAATGGACAGCATTTGTCCCCAAAACATTTGTTGAAAAATTCACCTACAATGCATGGGTCTTGCATTAGGCCGTTCTTGTATTGCTATAAAGAAATACCTGAGACTGGAGATACATATATATATATATATATGCCATTCTTGTATTGCTATAAAGAAATACCTGAGACTGGAGATATATATATATATATATATATATATATATATATGTATTTTTTTGAGATGAGGTCTCTCTCTGTCGCCAGGCTGGAGTGCAGTGGCGCAGTCTCGGCTCACTGCAACCTCCGCCTCCCAGGTTCAAGCGATTCCCCTGTCTCAGCCTCCCAAGTAGCTGGGACTACAGTAGCAAGACTGGATAATTTTTAAAGAAAAGAGGTTTAATTAGCTTATTGTGATGCAGACTTTATAGAAAGCATGGTGCTGGCATCTGCTTGGCTTCTGGGGAGGCCTCAGGAAGCTTACAATCATAGTTGAAGGTGAATGGGGAGCAGGGATGTCACATGGCCAGAGCAGGAGCATGAGAGAGAGAGTGGTTGGGAGGTGCCACACACTTTTGAATTATCAGATCTTTTGAGAACTCACTGTCACAAAGATAGCACCAAGCCATGAGGGATCCAGCCCAGGACCAAAACACCTCTCACCCGGCTCCACCTCCAGCACTGGAGATCATAATTCAATATGAGATTTGAGCGGGGACAAATATTCAGGCTATATTCAGGTCTATTCAAGACCTTTTCTAGTGGATTATTGTTTTTGTCTATTTTAGAATCTAATAAGGCAAGTCTCCCTTCAATGGTCTTGGCTATTTTTTTCTTTTATTCTTCCAGACAAAATTCAGAATTAGTTAGGAGACAACACCCTTCAGAAAAAAATCTTGCTGAGATTTTGGAAATAATTACATTCAATTAACAAGTAAATTTGGGATTATTAGCATTTTCTCATGGATTTTTTTCTATCCATTAATATTGTATATATGTCCATTCAGACTGTATATTCCATGATGATTATAACAATGTTGATTAACATTTATTATGTACTATGTGCCTGGCCCTGTGCTAAATCCTTGACATTTATTGTCATATAATCCTCAAATCTATGACATTGGTAATATTATTATCTCTGTTACATGAATGGAACAGAAGCACCCTTAAGCATTTAATAATGTACTGCAACGAAGGCAATGTTGTCTTGGCTAGAACAGATTCATGAGTATAAGATAAATATACAAAAATGAAAGGCTTTTGTAATTTATACCTGCAAGAACATTTCAACAGGGACAAGAATAACAAAGTATTTAAATATATATGTACACACACATTTTTATTGACACACAATTATACATATTTACAGGGTATGTATATTTCAGTACATGTATGTAATGATCAAATGGGGGTGTATGTAATGATCAAATGGTAATTAGCTATCCATCATCTCAAGCCTTTTAAATTTATTTGTATTGGTAACATTCAAAATCCTCTCTTCTAGCTACTTGAAAAAATACAACAAATTTTTGTTAAATGTAGTCACCCTACAGTGCTATAGAAGACTGCATTCCTCCTATCTAGCTATAATTTTGTATTGGATAATCAGTCTCTTTCTATTCCTCCTCTTTGCCACCCTTCCCAGTCTCTGGTAACCACTCTTCTATTCTCTACTTCAGTGAGATCAACATATTTAGCTCCCACATACAAGTGAGAACATGTGGTATTTATCTTTCTGTGCCTAGCTTATTTCACTTAACATGATATCCTCCAGGCTCATCCATATTGCCATGAATGACAGGATTTCATTCATTTTTATGGTGGAATAGTATACCATTGTTAAACTACAAAGTATTTAAATTAAATGTACAAGACCGCTAAAGAGGAGAAGAGTAGATGGTTAAGAGCTTAAGCACATGACTAAAGTCAGGGTAGCTGAGTTCAAGTCACAGCTGTACTAGTTAATAGCTGTGTGACTTGGCATGTTACTTAACCTCTCTGTGTCAGTTTTTATCTGTAAAATAGGGATAGCTAGATACTGCCGCATTACTGTGGGGTTTTTTTGTTAGTTTGTTTTTTGAGAAGGAGTCTCACTCTGTTGCCCAGGCTGGAGTGCAGTGGCACAATCTCAGCTTACTGCAACCTCTGCCTCCCGGGTTCAAGCAATTGTTCTGCCTCAGCCTCCTGAGTAGCTGGGATTACAAGTGCCCATCACTACACCTGGTTGCTTTTTGTACTTTTAGCAGAGATGGGGTTTCACCATGTTGGCCAGTCTGGTCTCAAACCTCTGACCTCAGGTGATCTGCCTCAGCCTCCCAAAGTGCTGGGATTACAGGCATGAACCACTGCTCCTGGCCCCTAAATTGTTTGTTAATCCTGATTATCTACCTCATCAGCAGTGTATGAGCACTATCTCTTTACATTCTCTCAGAAGCAATTTTAAATCCAGAAGGAAGCACAGAAAGAACAAAGATCAGCCACTAAACCTTACAAATTAAGACTGAGGCTCAGAAAGAGAGAATGGTATATCCAGGGTCATAGAGGGAGATCATAAAAGAGTCAAATCTGGAACCTAGACTTTTTGAACTCACTCCTAGGGTTCTTTTCACTGAGTATAGAATTCACAAATTCACCCGGCATTTATTTTTTATTTTTTGAGACAGAGTCTCATTCTGTTGCCCAGGCTGGAGTGCAATGGTGTGATCATGGCTCACTGCAGCCTCAGCTTCTTGGGCTCAGGCGATCCCTCCTACCTCAGCCTCTCAAGTAACTGAGACTGTAGGTGCATGCCACCATCCCTGGCTAATTTTTGCATTTTTTTGTAGAGACTAAGTTTCTCCATGTTGCCCAGACCAGTCTGGACAACAGTCTGGGTTCAAGTGATCCGCCCATCTCAGCCTCCCAGAGTGTTGGCATTGCAGATGTGAGCCACTGCGCCTGGCCTTTACCAAACATTTAATGAGTGTTTACCATGTATGAGACTGTGTTTGATGCTAAACATCTGTGATATAATAAAATCTTCACCACTCTAACATAAATTGTTTATCTCTTTATCTCCATTTTACAGCTAAGGAAATAGAATCAGAAAGGTTAAGTAACTTTCCTAAGGTCACACAACGAGAATGTGGCAGGGTAAAATTGGAACTCAAGTCTGTCTTATTTCTGAGCCCTATCTTCCTTATACCATATCTCAAATATAGCCATTTCAGGTGTTTTGTTTTTGCCCTCTTGTTCACTAACCTTTCTAAAACTTCTTCCCGTAATGCTCTGGAGTTATTCATACTCCTCATCCTGTTTTGACTTCCAGGCTAACCTCTGCTTTGTGGACATTGACAACCACTTCATTGAGTTGCCAGAGGACTTGCCACAGTTTCCCAACAAATTGGAGTTTGTCCAGGAAGTCTCTGAGATTCTCATGGCATTTGGAATTCCCCCTGAAGGGAATCTTCATTGCAGTGAGAGTGCCTCCAAGCTGAAGAGGCTTCGGGCCTCTGAGCTTGTCTCAGACAAGAGAAATGGGAACATTGCTGGCTCCCCTTTGCATTCCTATGAGCTTCTTAAGGAGAATGAAACTATTGCCCGGCTGCAAGCCTTGGTCAAGAGGACTGGGGTGAGCCTGGAAAAGGTAAGATGTGTATATGAGTCTGTGACACGTGTAATCTGTGCTAGGGTGCTGTCCTGGTGAAGTAAGGTATGGGACGAGAAAGCACCCAGTTCTGGACAACTCATATTTGTGAGCAGTGAAAGAATGTTCTGTATGGGGGACTCTGAATTCCATCTGGCGGATGTTATTCTAGTAAATGTTACTTTAATCTAAATCTGGGTAGCTTCCCCTTTGAACATCAGGGAGAGTCTGCTATCATTCTATGTGAACACTACAGCACAGTGATTGGAGAGAGCATGATAGTAATCTTAGTGTTCAGACCTCTTTTTTTTTTGAGACAGGTTCTTACTCTGTCACTCAGGCTGGAGTGTGGTGGCGTGGTCACGGCTCACTGTAGCCTCAATCTCCTGGGCTCAGGTGATCCTCCTGCCTCAGCCTCTCAAGTAGCTGGGACCACACGTGCATGCCACCACACCCAGTTAATTTTTTTTTTTTTGTAGAGACAGGGTCTCACTATGTTGCTCAGCTAGTCTCAAACTTCTGGGCTCAAGCAGTCCTCCAGCCTTGGCCTGCCAAAGTGGTGGGATTATAAGTGTGAGCCACCATGCCAGGCCCAGATCTCTTTTAGATCCATTGCCCTTTGAGTTTCACAGCAACCTAAGGCAGATAGAACAGGTTTTATAGCCAAAGAAACCAAGGTTTAGAGAGCCTAAGTGTTCTGCCTAGGATTAAATGCCTAATACGTAGCTGAGCTGAGTCTAGAATCTAGTCCTCTTGAATTCTCACTGTTAAATTACTTTCATAAGTTACTTATAAACCAATGGGCCAATGTAATAATCTTGTTGGGCTGTTTTTTAGTGAAATATTTCATTTTTTCTGCTTTAGTGGAGCAGATTTTTTTTTGCTTAGTAGAGTAGATATTTTTCAAAAATCATGGGCAGTTAAAGAGGAACAGAAATATTTGGTGAGATTAAAAAGGTTTTTTGGGCTGGATGCGGTGGCTCACGCCTGTAATCCCAGCACTTTGGGAGGCTGAGGTGGGAGGATCACCTGAGGTTAGGAGTTCGAGACCAGTCTGACCAACATGGTGAAACCCCATCTCTACTAAAAATACAAAATCAGCCGGGCATGGTGGCGCATGCCTGTAATCCCAGCTACTGGGGAGGGTGAGGTAGGAGAATCACTTGAACCTGGGAGGCGGTGAGCCGAGGTGGTGCCATTGCACTCCAGCCTGGGCAACAAGAGTGAAACTCTGTCTCAAAAAAAAAAAAAAAAAAAAAAAAGAAAGGTTTTTTTTGCAGAAAGAAGGAAAGTGATATGAGGGAAAACAAAAAATCAAGAGAGCCAGAATTTAACCTTGTTGCTTTGTTAAATTGACCTCCCACATTCCTTCCTTTCTCCCTGACCTTTGAGATAATTAGCACCTTTTCTTTCATGGCAGAATCTCTCTCTGCCCATAAAGATCTTATCTCCACTTTCATTGAGTTGTTGGATATCTTTAAGTGAAACTATTTGACTTTTCTCTCCTCCGTGTCTGAGTCCCTTTCCTTTTATTTATTTATTTTTTCCAGTTTTTCCTCTTTTGTTCTCATCATTTGCTGCTAAGTAAATGAGCACTGTAAAAAAAAATCAGATAAAAACATCAGAAATTGCATTCCTTGGGTTAAAAGGAAAAAGTGTATGTGTTCTCAACTGCTTTTTCTTTTTTTGTAGTTGGAAGTACGTGAAGACCCCAGCAGCAATAAGGATCTCAAAGTTCAGTGTGATGAAGAAGAACTCAGGATTTACCAGCTAAACATTCAGATCCGGGAAGTTTTTGCAAATCGTTTCACTCAGATGTTTGCAGATTATGAGGTGTTTGTCATCCAACCCAGCCAGGATAAGGAATCCTGGTTTACCAACAGGGAGCAAATGCAAAACTTTGATAAAGTGAGTGTAATCCTGCTTGGGAGGTGGTGAGAAATGAGAACTTGCCAGTTATGTCTTGAAGAAATAATGGAAAATTACTCGAAGAAGTAATGGAAGATTATTATATGCTGGAAACAAGTTTATGGTCCATTTGATGTTGGTCCATTTGATGTTGATAAAATAGGTCTTGTTGCTTATGAATAGATGTGTTGATTATTATTATCAGATGATTTACCTTCAGCCAAAGGGATCTCTTAAGGCAAAGATATACATGTAGAGTGAACATCAGGATTCTGGGAAGATTGGTTGACTCAATAGGTTACCCAAGTGAGTTTGTTCCAGTGTCAAAGTTTCAAGATATCTGAACTTACATGAGTGGTTTTTGTTTTTTTTTTTTAAATGTAGAGATTTTGCAGCTTGGTTTTCTTAAAGACCTAGGCAGCTTCAGAGAATAATTAACCTACTGGATCCCTTGGGCACATTGACATTACCCTTTTCCTTGTCAATTACTGCTTCTTTTTGGTCCCACCAGGCATCTTTTCTGTCAGATCAGCCTGAGCCCTACCTGCCCTTCCTCTCAAGATTCCTAGAGACTCAGATGTTTGCATCTTTTATTGACAACAAAATAATGTGTCATGATGATGATGATAAAGACCCTGTGCTCCGGGTATTTGATTCCCGAGTTGACAAGATCAGGCTGTTGAATGTCCGGACACCTACTCTCCGTACATCCATGTACCAGAAGTGTACCACTGTGGATGAAGCAGGTAAGGCCTCCTTGGAACTGTACATTCTAGCCTCTTGGATTATGTCATTAACATGTCCCTTTTCCTAAATATGCCAGCCTCTTTATATTTCTGCCTTTGTGTATGTGGTTCCCATTGCCTGCAGTCTTCTTCGTTGTTTTTTTTTTTCTTCTTTTTTTGCCTGGTTATCTTCTTCTCATCCTTTAACACTGTTAGTTAGGAATGGATCTCATTGTATGTAGTAGAGACCCTAATCAGCAGTGGGTTAAACAAATAGGGGGTTATTTTTCTTATATTAGCAAGAAGTACACAATTGGTGGTTGCTGGTGTTGGCTCAGCTGCTCAACGATGTAATCAAGAACTGAGATTCTGTCTTTTTATTCAGTGAATCCTTGTTGTTGGCTTTTATGGTCATACTGTTGCCTCATTTTTTTTTTTTTTTAAAGGATGTCAATGAAAGCCTCATGGTTACAGAAGCTCTTTCTTTTCTGCCCTTTTTTCTGCGTGTGTGACAGAGTCTCTCTCTGTCACCCAGGCTAAAATGCAGTGGTGTGAACATAGCTCACTGCAACTTTGAACTCTTGGGCTCAAGTGTTTCTCTTGCCTCAGCCTCCCAAGCAACTAGGACTACAGGCATGTGCTCCCACGCCTGGCTAATTAAAAAAAAATTTTTTTTTGTAGAGACAGGGTTTTGCTATGCTCCATCTGGTCTTGAATTTTTGCGTTCAAGTAATCCTCCTGTCTTGGCCTCCCAAAGTGTTGGCATTACTCACATGAACCACCACACCCAGCCCCAGCCCCAGAAGCTTTTCATATTCACATTTGAGGCAAGAAGAGGGGAAGGTTGATGCCAGCTATATTTGCCATTCCACCTTTTTTTTTCTTTATTTTATTTTATTTTATTATTATTATTTTTTGAGACAGGGTCTCACTTGGTTGCCTAGGCTAGAGGGTAGTGGTGCGATTATGGCTCACCACAGCCTTGACTTCCTAGGCTCAAGCAATTCTCTCACCTCAGCCTCCCATGTAGCTAGGACTACAGGCGCATACCACCATACCCGGCTAATTTTTTATATTTTGTAGAGACAGAGTCTCACCATGTTGCCCAGGCTGGCCTCAAACTCTTGGGCTCAAGCAGTCCTCCCACCTCTGCATTCCAAAGTGCTAGGATTATAGGCGTGAGCCACTGTGCCCAGCCTATTTTTCCCACTTTTATCAGAAAGCAAAAGCTTTCCCAGAAATTTCTAACAACTTTCATTGTCTCATAGGCCAAAATCATATTATATGATCACCCTCAAGTGCATGGGAAGCTGTGAAAGTAAACATTGAACTGGGTATAATGTTACCCTGAACAGTATGAAGGTCTATAAGCAAGAAAGAAGGGATGAATGAATTATGAGTAAGCAGTTGATGGTATTTGCCACACAAACCTAGCAGATATGTTTCCTTCTCTATGAAGCCTTCTCTGATGCCCCCAGACTGAGTCAGTTGATCTTCCTCTGTGTTCCTGTGGTGTTTTGTGCATGCTTTTAATCAATAATCTCTACTTTTTCTAGCTATCATTATTAGGGAACAACTTAAGGACAGAGATTGTATTTACTCATTTTCTTACCCCCATTCTTCTGGCATTGTGCCCAGCACGTAGGGATGTTATAATCTACACAAATGATTGAACATGTCCTTTTGTTTAGAGGACTCCTCTACATCAGTTTAGCTAGAGAATGGTTTTAGCTTGAAGTACTAGATTAAGTAGTGTGTTCACTTCCTGCAGGATGTTCAGTGTCCTTGTTAACACATTTTTGTATATTTTGGTCATTCATTTGCTGCATTTTATAACTACCTACCAGATGCCGAACGTATGGCAAGTCTTCAAGAAATATTTGCCAAATGAATAAATATGCCAGGCTTGTTTCTAGGCTTTGAAGATATAACTGCTGACAGTTTAGACAAAGTCTTGCATTTTCTAGTTCAAAGTCTTACATTTTCTAGTTCAGGAACCTATGTTCTAACTGAGTTAAAGTAGTCTAATTGCATGGAGAACTTGTCCTCAAGCCTTTGCCAAAAGGACTGTCATCTTAATGAGGGTCCTGGAACAGGAGTGAAAGGTAAAGAGAGAAGACTAGAAAATGTAAGGGAGACGTGATTTTGATTTGTGTGTGCCTAATTTCTCTTAACAGTGTGTTTTTGAGAACAGAATCTTTTATTTTGATGAGGCCCAATTTATCAGTTGGATTATGCTTTTATTGTATCTAAGACATTTTTGCCCTACCAAGGTCACATAGAGATTTTCTCCTGTATTTCACTGTAGAAGTTTTAGAGTTTTAGGTTTTACGTTCAGGTCTCTGATCCATTTCAAGTTAATTTTGTAAGTAGTATAAGTTATGGGTCCATTTTTTTTCATATAGATATTCATCTATTGAAAAGACCATCCTTTCTCTAATGAATTGCCTTTTTGCTTTTGTCAAAATGTTATTAGTCTGTATATGTGTTTGTCTGCTTCGGATTCTCTGTTCTGTTTCATTGATCTGTTGGTCTACATTTATACCAATATCACACTGTCTTGATTACTGTAGCTTACATTAAATGATTACTGTAGCTTAATATAAATCTTGAAATCAAGTAGTGTTAATCTTCTAACTTTGTTCTTCTTTTCAAAGTTGTTTTGGCTATTCTGGGTTCTTTGTATTTCCATACATATTTAGAGTCAACTTGCCAACTTCTGCAAAGAAACCTTCTAAGATTTTGATTGATATTTGACATCCTAACAGTACCAAGTCTTTTGATCCATTAACATGGCATATCTTTCCATTTATTTAGGTCATCTTTAATTTTTCTCAATAGCATTATGTGCTTTTCAGGGTACAGGTTTTATATGTCTTATCAGATTTTTCCCTAAGTAGTTCATATTTTTTGGTGTTATTTTAAATTGTTTTGTGTTATATAAATTTGGTGCTATTGTATTGCTTTCTTAATTTTAATTTCTGATTGTTCATTGCTAGTATATAGAACTATAATAGTATTTTGTATGTTTAAATTGTGTCCTGCAACCATACTAAACTAACTTTTAATAGCTTTTTTGTACATCCATCAGATTTTCCACATAGACAGTCACATAACCTGTGAATAATGATAGTTTTACTTTTCCTTTCCACCACCCTTGGATGCCTTTTATTTCTTTTCCTTTTCTTTTTCTTCCTCTTATTTTTTTTTTTTTTCTGTGTTACACTGGCTAGAACCTCTAGTACGAAGTCAAATAGAAGTGGTGAGAGTGGGCATCTTATTCCTATAAGTTTTTCATAGATAACCTTTAGCAGTTAAGGATCTTACTAGTTTGTTCAGAGTTTTTATCTGAGGTGGATGTTGAATTTTGTCAAATGCTTTTTCTGTATCTACCGAGGTATATGGTTTTTAGCTTTAGTTTGTTAATATGGTGAATTATATTGATTTTTTCTTTTTTTGTTGTTTTAATGGTGATGGGGTCTCGCTCTGTTGCTCAGGCTAGAGTGCAGTGGTGTGGCCATGGTTTTCTGTAACTTTGAACTAGTGGGCTGAAGGGATCCTCTCGTCTTAGCTTCCCAAGTAGCTAGGACAATAGATGTGTGCCGCCATGCCTGGCTAATTTTTAATTTTTTTTCTAAAAAAAAAAAAAAAAACCTTCTTTATTCAGAGTAATATTCTTTACTGTGAAATCTATTTTGTCTGTTATTAATAACTACTCCAGCTTTCTTTTGACTAGTGCTAACAGGGCATATCTTTTTCATTATTTTACTTTTAATCTATTTGTGTCTTTATATTTAAAGGGTATTTATTGTAGGCAGCATGTAATTGGGTTTTGCATTTTTATTGAATTTGACAGTTTCAGATTTTTAATTGAGGTCTTTAGACCATGTACATTTAATGTGATTATTGATATTGCTGGGTTTAAGCCTGTCATTTTGCTGTTTGTTTTCTATTTGTCCCATCTGTTCTTTGTTCCCTTTTCTTCTTTTTCTGCCCTCTTGTGTACTAATTGAATATTTTCAATTTTTTTTCTTTTTTTTTTTTTTTTTGAGACGGAGTCTTGCTCTGTTGCCCAGGCTGGAGTGCAGTGGCGGGATCTAGGCTCACTGCAACCTCCGCCTTCCGTTCATGCCATTCTCTTGCCTCAGCCTCCCGAGTAGCTGGGACTATAGGTGCCTGCCGCTGCGCCCAGCTAATTTTTTGTATTTTTAGTAGAGACGGGGTTTCACCGTGGTCTCGATCTCCTGACCTTGTGATCCGCCCGCCTTGGCCTCCCAAAGCGTTGGGATTACAGGCGTGAGCCACCGTGCCCGGCCTTTCAATTTTTTTTATGATTTCATTTTATCTACTTTGTTGGTTTACTAGCTATAACTTGTGTTATTTTAGCAGTTGCTTTAGGATTTATAGTACACATTTAACTTATCACAGTCTACTTTTAGGTGGTACAATATCACTTTCCACATAGTATAAGAACTGTACAGAACTGCCAGGCACAGTCATGTGCACCCGTAGTCCCAGCTGCTTGGGAGGCTGAAGGGGGAGGGTTGCCTGAGCCCAGGAGTTTGAGTCCAACTTGGATCACATGATGAGACCCTGTCTCTAAACAACAGCAAAAAAGAACTTCACAAAACTCGATTTCCATTTCTCTCTTCCTAGCCTACGTGCTATTGTCATTTATTTTACTTTTACGTATATCGTAAACCTAACACTACATGATCATTTTTGTTTCATTTTTGTTTAAACAGTCAATTACCTTTTAAAGAGATTTGAATAATAAGTACAAAATCTAATACATTAACTGTGTAGTTAGCATTTCTGGTGCTCTTCTTTCTTTTCTGTAGATCCATACTTCCATCTGGTATTATTTTCCTACTGCCAGAAAGACTTCCTTTAACATTTCTTGTAGTGTAGATCTGCTGGTGATGAATTCTTTCAGCTTTTGTAATTCTTTTGTCTTTGAAAGGTATTTTCCCTGAGTATAGGTTAATAGTTTTTTTCTTTCTGTACTCTAAAGTTGTTGCTCCAGGCCAGGCGCGGTGGCTCATGCCTGTAATCCCAGCACTTTGGGAGTCTGAGGTGGGCAGAACACTTGAGGTCAGGAGTTTGAGACCAGCCTGGCCAACATGGTGAAACCCTGTTGCTACTAAACATACAAAAAAAAAAAAAAATTAGCCAGTCATGATAGTACGTGCTTGTAGTCCAAGCTACTCAAGAGGCTGAGGCACAAGAATCGCTTGAACCTGGAAGGTGGAGGTTGTAGTGAGCCAAGATTGCACCACTGCACTCTTGCCTGGGTGACAGAATGAGACCCTGTCTCAAAAAAAATAAAATAAAAAAAAGATGTCGCTCCTCTGTCTTCTCACTTTGTAATTAGTTTGTTCTCATGCTGCTATGAAGAAATACCCAAGACTGGGTAATTTATAAAGGAAAGAAGTTTAATTGACTCAGTTCCGCATGGCTGGGAATGCCTCAAGAAACTTACAAGCATGGTGGAAGGCACCTCTTCACAGCACAGCAGGAGAAAGAATGAGTGCCAGGAGGGCAAATGCTAGATGCTTATAAAACCATCATTATCTATGAGAACTCACTCACTATCGTGAGAACAGCATGAGGGAAACCGCCCCTGTGATTCAATTATCTCCCACCGGGTCCCTCCCACAACACATGGGGATTATTACAGTTCAAGGTGAGATTTGGGTGTGGACATGGAGCCAAACCATATTACACTTCCATTGTTTTCTGATAAGAAATCTGCTGTCATCCTTAATTTTGATCTTTTCTGTATACAAAATGTCTACTTTCTCTAGCAGATTTTCTTTTTATCACTGATTTTGAGCAATTTGATTATGATGTGGCTTTGGTGTAGTTTCCTTCATGATTCTTGTGCTTGCAGCGCATTGTGCTTTTTAGATCTGTGGATTTTTTGTTTACATCAAATTTGTAAAAATTCTGGCCAGTATTTCTTCTAGTAATTTTTCTGTTCTCCCTATCCCTATCTTAGGGACTGCAGTTACACATACGTATAATATCTGGGATTGCATAAAGTTATCCCAGCACCACTGATACTCTTTTAATGGCAACAGTTTTTTCTCTCTCTTTGTGACTTCTTTGGGATCATTTCTGTTGCTATGGCTTCAAGCTCACTCATTTTTTCTCCTGCATTGTTGAGTGTGCTTTTAACCCAGCCCATGTATTTTTCATCTCAGATATTACAGCTTTCATCTTCAGAAGTTTGAGTTCCATGTTTCTAGTTTTTTTGTTGTTGTTGTTATTTGTTTGTTTGTTTTTAAGAGGTTCTGCTTTGTTGCCCAGGCTGGAGTTAGTGTAATTATAGCTCACCGTAACCTTAAACTCCTGGGCTCAAGTGATCTTCTGGCCTCGGCCTCCTGAATAGCTAGGAATAAAGGTGTATGCCACCATGTCTGGCTCTTTTTTTTTTTATTTTTTGAAGAGACGAGGTCTCACTATGTTGCCCAGGCTGGTCTTGAAGTCCTGGCCTTAAATGATACCCTCACTTTGGCCTCCCAAAGTGCTGGTATTACAGGCGCAAGCTACCAGGCCCTGGTAATCTTTGATTAGATGCCAGACACTGTGAATTTTACTATATGAGTCCTGGACACTTCTATATTCCTATAAATATTCTCAATCTTTGTTCTGGGATGTAGTTAAGTTACTTAGAAATAATTTGATTTCTTTGTGTTTTCCTCTGGCAGGACCAGAGCATCCTTTAGGCTGTGATTAATTCTGCACTACTGAGGCAAGACCCTCTGAGTACTTTACTCAGTGCCCCATGAGTGATTAGGTTTTCTAGTCTGGCAGGTGGGGACAGGCATTATTCTCAGCCCTGTGTAAGCATTTTGTATTGTTTCTTCTAATCCTTTCCAGTGATTCTTTCTCCAGCCTTGAGTAGTTTCTTTACTTGCGTGAACTGACCCATTACCCTGCTGAATGCCCTGCAGATCCCCTGGATTCTCTCTCTTCTCTGGTACCATTCATATGAACTCTAGCCACCTTGGTCTCCTTAACTCAGGGAGTCTACCAGTCTGCCTAGAACTGCCCTCCCTGAGCCACAGCCTGGAAGCTTTCTCTAAGCAGTTAGCTGGGATAGTTCTAGGGGTTACCTCATTTGTTACCTGTTTCTCAGGGTCCTGTCCTTCATTGCCTGATGTCCAGTATTCTGAAGTTTATCATTTTATATATTTTGCATGGTTTTTTTCCTATTAGGCAGGAAAATCAGTCCCTTTTACTCTATCTTGGCTGGAAATGGAAGAGTAGCTAGATTCTTAAAGAATGTTTGACTTGATTTATTTGTGTGTGTGTGTGTGTGTTCTCATCCAGAGAAAGCAATTGAGCTGCGTCTGGCAAAAATTGACCATACTGCACTTCACCCACATTTACTTGACATGAAGATTGGACAAGGGAAATATGAGCCGGGCTTCTTCCCAAAGCTGCAGTCTGATGTACTTTCCACTGGGCCAGCCAGCAACAAGTGAGTCAACCCCAGGGATTCACTAATCCAACTCCCTAGCTGTAATAGGGTCATCTTGTATCTGGGCTAGAGCTGTTACCCCAGAAGACCTTGTAATTTTCTGAAGCAGGTATGGAGAAGACCCAGACTATCTAGGTTGTTTGCTTGTTTGAACAAGAAAGTATGTGACAGAATATCTTTCAGTTCTGCCTCCACTATGCAGATTGGGATAGCTCCATATGTCTAGGACTTGCAAAAAGCTGCAGATGGGTTAAAATCATCTCATGCCTGGATCCCATTCAACAGCAAGCTAGCATTGTATTTAATAAATGGCAGTTGAAATAATCAGAGCCTGAACTGAAAAGTAGTTAAGTTAGCAGAATTACTCATTAGTTACTTTTGAAGATGACTGTATCAAAGCCCAGATAGAGTTAAGTGAACATAGTTTTAGATCTATGTCAAGTGTTTGTAGATGTTTCAAGAGAGACATGTTCCATGAGGAGGTATCTCTCTCATGTCCAGTCACTCATCTTTAATCTGCTCTTCCTCGAGGTCTCTGAGCTGTCTCTGGTGACTTCTTGGTCATTTCCTGTGTCCAGCATTGACTCTTAGTCGTTCATGTTCTCTCGTGTTAGTTGACATTGCTTTTTAAGTGAGACATTATTAATTGCCTGCTTTGGTTCTGATTGTGTTAGGTGGACGAAAAGGAATGCCCCTGCCCAGTGGAGGCGGAAAGATCGGCAGAAGCAGCACACAGAACACCTGCGTTTAGATAATGACCAGAGGGAGGTAAGATACCTTAAGAATGACAAGGATGACCTTGCTATCGTGCTATGCACTCCTTCTCTTTCTCATTTCCTGTTCTCTGGTCTGATTCAAATGTCTCAGCAATGACCTCACCATGTAAAGAAGGGTTAATAATAGGTCTAGTTCCTGATATCTAATGCTGGGCCTGGGTTATCACAAATCAGAATGTAGGATGTTTTGCAAATTCCAGCTGGCTACTAACCGTGTTGTAATTTCTCATGCATGATGCTCCCTGGGGAGTTCGATAGGAACCTCAGAAGTTAAGAGTCTGAAACTTGGGAGAAATCCTTTAAAAATTGGTGTGAGTCTTTTTTGTGTGCGTGTGTATATAGGAAAAAAGTTAATTTTTTTAAATTCTTTTTTTGTTTGAGACAGAGTCTCGCTTTTTTTTTTTTTTTTTTGAGACAGAGTCTTGCTCTGTCACCCAGGCTGGAGTGCAGTGGCGCAATCTCGGCTCACTGCAAGCTCCGCCTCCCGGGTTCACGCCATTCTCCTGCCTCAGCCTCTCCGAGTATCTGGGACTACAGGCGCCCGCCACCGCGCCCGGCTAATTTTTTGTATTTTTAGTAGAGACGGGGTTTCACCATGGTCTCGATCTCCTGACCTCGTGATCCGCCCGCCTCGGCCTCCCAAAGTGCTGGGATTACAAGCGTGAGCCACCGCGCCCGGCCCAGAGTCTCGCTTTTATCACCCAGGCTGGAGTGCAGTGGAGCCATCTCGGCTCACTGCAGCCTCCACCTCCTGGGTTCAAGAGATTCCCCTGCCTCAGCCTCTTGAGTAGCTGGAATTACAGGCACCACCACTACGCCCAGCTAATGTCTGTATTTTTTTTTTTTTTTGAGACAGAGTCTCGCTGTCGCCCAGGCTGGAGTGCAGTGGCGCGATTTAGGCTCACTGCAGGCTCCGCCCCCCGGGGTTCACGCCATTCTCCTGCCTCAGCCTCCCGAGTAGCTGGGACTACAGGCGCCCGCCATCTCGCCCGGCTAATTTTTTGTATTTTTAGTAGAGATGGGGTTTCACTGTGTTAGCCAGGATGGTCTCGATCTCCTGACCTTGTGATCCGCCCGCCTCGGCCTCCCAAAGTGCTGGGATTACAGGCGTGAGCCACCGCGCTTGGCCAATTTCTGTATTTTTAGTAGAGACGGGGTTTCACCACGTTGGCCAGGCTGGTCTCAAACACCTGACCTCGGGTAATCTGCCTGCCTCAGCCTCCCAAAGTGCTGGGATTATAGGTGTGAGCTACTGTGCCCAGCCCAGAAAGAAGTTAATTTTGTTAGAGTTTTTTTCCTACTGTTTCTTACCTTAAATTAAAATAGATAATCTTGATTTTTTTTTTCTTCTTCTTCTAAAGACTAAAGGAGAGGAACATTATTATCAGGTACCTGGAAACCCAAGATTCTTGAATTTGCCTCCTGAATCTTCGTTGCTTGTAAGCTGAGTTTCTCAGCTCTACTGTAACTTGCTTCTTAAGTTTCTAGTTATAAACTTCAGGTTGTAGACCCTGCCTTACTTAGTTGCAAAGAAGTTGTGAAAATGAGTGTTAACTTCAGAAACCTATTTCAGTAACTTATCTTTGAGAAAAGACCGTGTAATTTTCATCTTGCACAGAGAGAACCCAAGAAGGCATACTGTTTTCATGTGTCTGGCAGCTCAGTGAATTGGAAAATAAATAACATATTCTCCCTTTGCTATGTTTTTAATGAATAAATTAAAATTGTAAGATATGGTTATGAATTTTCAACTGCTGATTTATAGGATACAGTTGCACTGAGATTTTTTTTTTGTGAGAGTAGCATAAGAAATATTGGTTATTTGTGTTATTTTAAAAGTCTGTCTTCCACCTAACCTCCTCATTACTATTTTCAGCAGTGTTTATTGATCACATTTTCTTGGTCAGAATCACTGAGTGTATTAGTCCGTTTTCATGTTGCTGATAAAGACATACACAAGACTGGGCAATTTACAAAAGAAAGATTTAATGGACTCACAGTTCCACATGGCTGGGGAGGCTTCACAATCATGGTGGACAGCAAGGAGGAGCAAGTCACATCTTACGTGGATGGCAGTGGACAAAGAGAGAGCTTGTGCAGGGAAATTCCCCCTTATAAAACCATCAGATCTCATGAGACATGCACTGTCACGAGAACAGCTCGGGAAAGATCTACCCCGTGACTCAGTTACCTCCCACTGGGTCCCTCCCACAACATGTGGGAATTGTAGGAGCTACAATTCAAGATGAGATTTGAATGGGGTCACAGCCAAACCATATCACTGAGGTATCAAGGAATTCTTTGCTAAAGCAAAAAAAAGAAAAATCACTGAGGTAAACACTTTGAAATACAAAGGTGACAAAAGAGGTTAGTCTTGTCCTCAGGGAATACCAGTTGATATAAGGGAGCAAAGTCAGATAGAAAGATAACTTCAAGAGAATAAGCTTTTGAAATGACCGTATGAGGAGCAAACCAATGTTTGATTACTGATTAGAGAAAGCAGAGGTTACTTCTACTTGGGGTCATCATCAAGCAAGATGATTTGGAAGAGGAGCAAGCATCTCTTTAAGCCTTAGAGAATGATGGGATTGTTAGAAGAGCTTTTATTTTATTTTGAAATGGGGTCTTACTCTGTCACCCAGGTTGGGGTGCAATGGTGTAATCTTGGCTCACTGCAACCTCTGCCTCCCAGGCTCAGGTGATCCTCCCACCTCAGCCTCTCTAGTAGCTGGGACCACAGACACACGCCACCATTCCCGGCTAATTTTTTTGTTTTTTTTTTTTTTTTGTATTTTTGGTAGAGACAGGGTTTCTTCATGTTGCCCAGGATGGTCTCAAACTTCTGAGCTCAAGTGATCAGCCCCCCAAAGTGCTGGGATTACAGGCGTGAGCCACTGCTCCTGGCTGTTTTTCTTTTTCTTTTTTTTTAATTTTTCATCTCCCTGGAGCTATAAGAAGAGCATTTCAAGTAGAGGACATGGCAGGATCTAAAGTTTGGTGTGTAAATGTGTAAAGGAGGCTGTGGGCAGAATATTTTGGAGGAGGGTGGTATGGAGATAGCTGGCAAGTTTGGAGACAAGTAACAGCAGTCCAAGTAATAGTAACTGGACCCTAACCTTCTGGGGTTGGTAGTAGAGACAGATTAAGGGGCCATAAGATAGAATGGACAGAGTTATGCCACTGGAATAAATATGGGGGGAAGGGAGAAGTTTAAGGTAAAAATGTTGGTTATGAACCTACTGAGAGGATATCAGAGTGCATTTTACTGCATTGATGTGGGTTCTGGGTTAAACAACATATGAAGAAGAATCACAGCACATTATATAAAATAATTGCAGTTGTTGTTTTGAGTGTGCAATCTTATTTTCCAGGCCTTAATTTTATACTTTATGATAGAAAGGGTAGATATCTTTGATATGAGCCGAGGAGTTAAATTCCTCTCAGCTTGGTGGGGGAAATTATTTTCTCAATGTTACTCAGAGATTTGAGATTTGCTGTAGTCATGTGTTTTTGACTCTTGTATCTTTTTTTAATTTAATTTAATTAATTAATTTATTTATTTATTTTTGCGATAGAGTCTCGCTCTGTTGCTCAGGAGTGCAGTGGTGCGATCTCAGCTCACCAGCTCACCACAACCTCCACCTCCCGAGTTCAAGCGATTCTCCTGCCTCAGCCTCCCGAGTAGCTGGGATTATGGGCATGCACCACCACACCTGGCTAATTTTTATATTTTTAGTAAAGATGGAGTTTCACTATGTTGGCCAGGCTGGTCTTGAACTCCTGACCTTGTGATCCGTCCACCTCAGCCTCCCAAAGTGCTGGGATTACAGGCGTGAGCCACTGTGCCCTGCCTGATTGTTGTTATCTTTAAATCAAAGGTAATTATACCATTCAGGGAGTGCTTTACATCAGCTAAAACAAAAACCATCATCTCAGTTTTTCCCTTTAATACAATAATTAAATTAAAAATTTAAATTAAACTATCTGAGCCTAGAAAGAGGCAGCTAAGAAAGTGTGAGAAAATAAGCTGGGCACGGTGGCTCATGCCTGTAATCTCAGTACTTTGGGAGACTGAGGCAGATGGATCACCAGGTCAGGAGATAAAGACCATTCTGGCCAACGTGGTGAAACCCTGTCTCTACTAAAATACAAAAAATTAGCTGGGCGTGGTGGCGTGCGCCTGTAGTCCCAGCCACTTAGGAGGCTGAGGCAGGAGGATCGCTTGAGCCTGGGAGGTGGAGGTTGCAGCGAGCTGAGATCGCGCCACTGCACTCCAGCCTGGCGACAGAGCAAGATTCGTCTCAAAAAAAAAAAAAAAAAAAAAAAAAGTGAGAAAATAATGCCCTCTTCAGGCACCCATCAGTACTGCTGACCTTTGGTTTATGTACATGGACACAAAGGGTCTTTATTTTTCTGTTTGATATAGAAATACATCCAGGAAGCCAGGACTATGGGCAGCACTATCCGCCAGCCCAAACTGTCCAACCTCTCTCCATCAGTGATTGCCCAGACCAATTGGAAGTTTGTAGAGGGCCTGCTGAAGGAATGCCGCAATAAGGTAAGCTGTGGACATCTCTGTATGTGTGCTATTTCTGTTAGCAGCCAAGGTAAGACCAAGGATTGGCTCTGACCACTCCCTCTGGATTTTAAAAATACTGTTGGCTGGGCGTGATGGCTCATGCCTGTAATCCCAACACTTTGGGAGACCATGGCAGGAGGATTGCTTGAGCCCAGGAGTTCAAGACCAACTTGGAGAATGTAGTGAGCCCCTGTCTTTACAAAAGTATTAAGATGGGCATGGTGGCACACACCTGTAGTCCCAGATACTTGGGAGGTTGAAGTGGGAGGATTGCTTGAACCTGGGAAGTCAAGGCTACAGTGAGCTATGATGGCACCATTGCACTCCTGCCTGGGCAACAGAGCGAGACTCTGTCTTAAAAAAAAAAATCGTTAATATAATGAGACAGTACTAATGTTAAAATCCTGTTAATTTGAAATTGGGTGTATTTGTTTTAAATAAAATATACCATTAATTGAGAGTATGCATGCTTTGCTTGATAAAAACTTAATGTATATTCTATAAAAATGAACAACAAGCCGGGCGCAGGGGCTCACTTCTGTAATCCCAGCACTTTGGGAGGCTGAGGCAGGCAGATCATGAGGTCAGGAGTTCAAGACCAGCCTGGCCAACATGGTGAAACCCCGTCTCTACTAAAGACACAAAAAATTTAGCCAGGCATGGTGGCATGCACCTGTAATCCCAGCTACTTGGGAGACTGAGGCAGGAGAATCTCTTGAACCCGGGAGGCGGAGGTTGCATTGAGCCGAGGTCGCGCCATTGCACTCCAGCCTGGGCGACAGGGCAAGACTCCATCTCAAAACAAAAAAAAGAACAACAGAGAGATGTAGTTTTTAATTTAATAAAAAACTTTTTTTAAGACAGGCTCTCACTATATTGCCCAGGCTCGTCTTGAACTCCTGGGCTTAAGTGATCCTTCTACCTCAGCTTCCTGAGTAGCTGGGGTTACAGGCATAGTTTTAAATTTTTGACATTTTACAGTACTTTAAATCAGACTAGTCTTCACTCTAACTTACTTGATTAGTCTTATGTATATGCAAATATTTTTGCCCCTTTATTTTAATCTGATAGCAATGATATATCTAGAAACAGAAATTTACTGGGTACATACTATGTGCCAGGCTAAAATGTGTCATTCAGTTTAAGCTTAGATTGTTTGGATGTTTTTCTCTGTTCTACAAAGACATTCATTCTTAATTTTTAATGTTTTAGTTATGAATTTAAATGTCTTTTCTAATAAAAAGAATCTTTCAACCAAGTCAGCATACCACAATTTTAGGGCAGTTCAACTAACTCAGTCTCTACTACATCCTATTTATTTATCAATGGAATAAAAATAGTCTCCTGCACTTTCAGTTCTAAGTGGTGCCCATTTGAAGTGATATTCATTTATAGGACGAAATAAAATATGCTGTCTCTTGCAGAAGAAATTATTACTGTTTAAAGCTAGATTGGCAGGGCACAGTGGCTCATGCCTGTAATCCCGGCACTTTGGGAGATTGAGGTGGGTGAATCACTCGAGCCCAGAAGTTTGAGGCCAGGCTAAGCAACATGGCAAAACCTCATCTCTACTAAAAAAAAAAAAAAAAAAAAAGGCATAGTGGTGCACACCTTTAGTCCCAGCTACTTTGGTGGCTGAGGTAGGAGGATCATTTGAGCCCTGGAGGTCAAGGCTGCAGAGTGAGACCCTCTCTCAAAAAAAAAGCTGATTAATATATCAGTACTGATATTTTAAATTCAGGTTAAAAAAAAACTCTGGCCAGGCATTGTGGCCAGTGTGTGTGTGTGTGTGTGTGTAAAACTTATGTCAGTTCACTCTGAGTAATTAATATCTGTGATTTTTCTTCCATACAATTTTGTCTCTTCTGCCTTTCTACTATGAAGAACATGGGTGATGCTGCATTTCTGCATTTTTTTTTCTAAGCTGCTGGACTATCATTCTTTTGTTTTTGTTTTGTTTTGTTTTGTTTTTTTTTTGAGATGGAGTCTCACTGTGTCACCCAGGCTGGAGTGTAGTGACACAATCTCGGCTCACTGCAACCTCTGCCTCCCAGGTTCAAGCAATTCTTGTGCCTCAGCCTCCCGAGTGGCTGGGATTACAGGAGTGCACCACCATGCTTGGCTAGCCAATTTTTGTATTTTTAGTAGAGACAGGGTTTCATCATATTGACCAGGCTGGTAGTGAACTCCTGACCTCAAGTGATCTGTCTGCCTCGGCCTCCAAAGTGCTGGGATTACAGGTTTGAGCCACCACAACCGACCTGGACTGTCAAAATTCTTAAGTCATGAGATGCATGACCTGGCTGTGACAACTTCCTATTCCTAGCCAATGATGACTGTGAAATACATATCAATTTTAGACATGTTAATATGTGGGAAAATGTACATATAGAATTGAAGAAATATAGTAATCAGTGTAACATCACAAAGTATTGGCTTGCACATGGGGCAACAGGCTGTTGAAAGTATAAATTGGTATGGTGATTTTGGAAAACAGCATTGTTTAGTAATTCTTCTCCTAGGTATATTCCCTAGAGAAACTTTTGGAGCATGTCCCAAGAGATATGTACAAGAAGTTTACAGCAGCATTCTTTTTTTTTTTTTTTTTTTTTTGAGACGGAGTCTTGCTGTGTCACCCAGGCTGGAGTGCAGTGGCACAATCTTGGCTCACTGCAAGCACCGCCTCCCAGGTTCACGCCATTCTCCTGCCTCAGCCTCTCCAAGTAGCTGGGACTACAGGCGCCCGCCACCACGCCCGGCTAATTTTTTGTATTTTTTTTAGTAGAGACGGGGTTTCACCGTGGTCTCGATCTCCTGACCTCGTGATCCGCCTGCCTCGGCCTCCCAAAGTGCTGGGATTACAAGCGTGAGCCACCACGCCCGGCCCTACAGCGGCATTCTTTTAATAGCCCCAAACTGGAAACAACCAATCAGTTGAGAAAGCCAATCAGTAAGACAATTAATAAATATATTGTGGTATATTCATATGGTGGAATGCTATACAACAATGGAAATGGGTAACAGTTATACACATCAGTGTGGATGAATTTCACAAATATAAACATGAGTGAAAAAGCAAATCATAAGCCAGGAGTATCAGCACACACCTGTAATCCCAGCTACTTGAGAGGCTGAGGTGGGCGGATTGCTTGAGCCTGGGAGTTCAAGCCCAGCCAGGGCAACATGCTAAGACCCAGTCTCTTAAAGAAAAAAAAAAAAAAAATCACAAAAGAAACATGCACGCCTATAGTCCCAGCTACTGTGGGGGCTGAGGTGGGAGGATCAGTTGAGTCTGGGAGGTTGAGGCTACGTGAACCATGATCGAGCCACTGCACTCCAGTCTAGGCAATAGAGAGAGACCCTGTCTTAAAAAAAAAAAAGATACATACAGGCAAACCAAACCATATATTTTAGGGTTAAAAATATAGGTAATAATTTTCTTGCTTTTCTGTAGTTTCGTTGTGTAAGTGATAGCTTCTAGAGTGGGAAGGTGAATGGAAGAGGGCACGTAGGGTGCTTCAAAGGTACAAACAGACAGTATTTATAAATAAAATACTGGCCAGGCACAGTGGCTCATGCCTGTAATCCCAGCACTTTGGGAGGCTGAGGTGGGCAGATCACTTGAGGTCGGGAGTTTGAGACCAGCCTGACCAACATGGAGAAACCCTGTCTCTACTAAAAATACAAAATTAGCCAGGTGTGGTGATGCATGCCGGTAATCCCAGCTACTCGGGAGGCTGAGGCTGGAGAATTGCTTGAACTGGGGAGGCGGAGGTTGCAGTGAGCCGAGATCGTGCCATTGCACTCCAGCCTGGGCAACAAGAGCGAAACTCCATCTCAAAAAAAAAAAAAAAAAGGTACTGGCCTGGCGCTGGTCATAATGATGTAATAGCATATATATATATTATATTTCACAATAAAAAGGTTAAAAACAGTAACAGTGGAAAGAAATATGCCAAAATATTAAGAGTTGTTGCTTCTGAAAAGTAGGATTGGGGTGATTTGTTTTCCGTTTCTTAGATTTTTATATATCACAAATTTATAGCATAGTTAAATCTTACTTTCGAACTTGGACTCAAAGTTCAGGCAGATATGGGTTCAAAGGCCAGATCTATTGCTACTTTGCTGTTTCATTTTGGGATATATATATATATATATAAAATTTAATATAGTGCTATATTAAGTATAGATTTTGGGCAAGTTACTTAAGAGAATTATACTATACTTAAACAGACTATAAATATACTATATTGTTTTATACTACGTTTAAATTTAGTATATTGATTACTATATTTCTCAATTTCCTTATTGGTAAATTGGGAACAATAATAATAGTTACCTCATAGATTGTTAGGAGGCTTAAATGAGGTAATGAAATGCCAAGTACAATGCCTGACACAGTACTTAATAAAAACTGTGATTATCATTATGCAGTGTGTGTTTTCTTGGTTATGATCTTACAATAAGCAGTTGGAAATTTTTATGTAAAATAAATTACCTCCTCAATTTTTGTCCCCTTGACAGTTATTTCAGATATGTTTCTAAGTTGTATGTATGCTCAAAGGTTTGTTTAGTAGGGTCATTTAAGCAGGTGGGAATCAGAGAATGTCAGAGGTGAGCATGACTGAAGGGTTTATTTGTTTCTTTCATAAATGCAAAAACTGAATACAGAGTGATGAAATCACTGGCCAGGAGTCATAAAGATTGCTGTGTTCTTATCCTGTCCTTAACTACTTTTTTTTTTTTTTTGAGACGGAGTGTCGCTCTGTCGCCCAGGCTGGAGTGCAGTGGCGCGATCTCACCTTGCTGCAAGCTATGTCTCCTTGGTTGACGCCATTCTCCTGTTTCAGCCTCCTGAGTAGCTGGGACTACAGGCGCCCGCCACCACACCCAGCTAATTTTTTTGTATTTTTAGTAGAGACGGGGTTTCACCGTGTTAGCCAGGATGGTCTCGATCTCCTGACCTCGTGATCCGCCTGCCTAGGCCTCCCAGAGTGCTGGGATTACAGGTGTGAGCTACCACACCCAGCCTTTCTTAACTACATTTTTAAAGCATGCACTCCCTTATAACCTGACCTATGTGGGTATAAATATATTCTGTGTCTTTGGGGCTAATTCATCCTGTCCTTCCCAGCCCAACAGATGTACTGTGCAGGCTGTCCGAACCCTCTCCGGTTGTATGTAATCCTGCTCACTGTGGTTATTTAATCCTGTTGACTGCTTCCTTGTAGACCAAGAGGATGCTGGTGGAAAAGATGGGCCGAGAAGCTGTGGAGCTAGGGCATGGGGAGGTGAACATCACAGGGGTGGAAGAGAACACCCTGATTGCCAGCCTTTGTGATCTCCTGGAAAGGATCTGGAGTCATGGACTACAAGTGAAACAGGTAATGGATGTCTTGCCTCTCATTGCTGAGCAAATTGTCTTCCTGTTTTCAGTTACTAGCTTTCTCACACTCTTTTTGTCCAGCTGACTGGCTTTGAAGAATGGTGCACAGTACTCTGGAGTGAGATTTGAAATAAACAAATAAATAAATGTGATCCAAACTATTTTCCTTAAAGATAAGCTTTATAAATCTGTGTGTTTGTCAGACTTTTAAAAAGAGGCATCTTTCTTCCTGGGGGTAGAGCTGAAGGCCAACCTGATAGGTCCTGTTTGGCAGCTGGCCCTAGTCTAGAGATAGACCAGAAAGAGAGAAGTTGGAGCTCAGGAAGTACCAATCATACACTAAAGGTTCTTCACTAATCATATATTCACAGTGGGAAAAAAGTCTGTCATTAACATTTCTTTTGTATGCAGATGGTTTAACTAAACATTTGAGAGAAGGCCTCAGGAAGTTGAGTAAGTTTGATTTTTCCACTTAATACCCAGAGAATTTCCTTATTTCAAAATACTCTGTTTTCAATTGGTAGTCAAGATAGATACGTTTTATTTTTATGTATTTTTAAATTTGAAAATAACTTGAAATATTTTGAAAAGAAGTTTTATCATGGAAAATTTAGAAAATACATATTAGTATCCATTAGTATTTCTCAAGGGCCTACTATGTCAGGTACTGTTGTAGGCACTAGAAATACCTCAGTGAACAAAAAAGACCAAGATCTCTTGACTTCCTGTGTCATTCTAATGGGTATAGCAACAATCTTCCACACATGTTCTTCAGAGCATTCTTCTGTGTACGTATGCCCATGCGTATATAGCTATATATTTAAAAACCCAATGGAACCACAATGAGATACTATTTCACATCCACTGGAGTAGTTAAAATAAGTAACAAGTGTTAAGGATGTGGAGAAATGGGAACTTTCGTACATTGCTGATGGGAATGTAAAATGGTGCAGCCACTTTGGAAAACAGTCTGGCAGTTCCTCAAAATGTTAAACAGTTCTTATATGACCTTAGCAAGCCCACTTCTAGACACATACTCAAGATAAGTGAAAACATATGTCTACAGAAAAACTTGTATACAAATGTTCATAGCAGGCCTGGCGTAGTGGCTCACACCTGTAATCCCAGCATTTTGGGAGGTCAAGACAGGTGGATCACTTGAGGTCAGGAGTTTGAGACCAGCCTGATCAACATGGTGAAACCCCATCTCTACCAAAAATACAAAATTAGCCAGGTGGTGGTGCATGCCTGTAATCCCAGCTACTTGGGAGGCTGAGGCAGGAGAATCGCTTGAACCCGGGAGGCAGAGGTTGCAGTGAGCCAAGACTGCACCGTTGCACTCCAGCCTAGGCAAAAAGAGTGAAACTCTGTCTCAACAACAACAACAACGAAAAAGTTCATAGCATTAGTCATAATAGCGTCATCATATGAGGCTTTTATGACCCACATATTTATCAGCTGATGAGTGGGTGACCTATATTTGGTATATCCATACATTGGAATATTATTGAGCAATAAAGGGAATAAAGTACCTACATGTGGTACAACATGGATGAACTCTGAAAACATACTAAGTGAAAGAAGCCAGACACAAAAGGCCACAGATTGTATGATCTCATTTATACAAAATGTCTAAAATAGGCAAATCCATAGACAGAAAGTAGATTAAGGGTTGCCAGAGGCTAGAGGAAGGGAGCAATGGGAAGTGACTACTAATGCATATGGAGTGTCTTTTGGGGGTGATGAAAATGTTCTAGTGATGATTGCACAACTCTATACTAAAAACCAGATTTTTTTGTTCAGAAAATTGCATACTTTAAAAGTGTGAATTTTATGGTAATATGAATTATATCTCAATGAAGTGGTTTTTTAAAAAATCCAAATGAGTTAATACTGTATGTAATGCTTTGCAACTTGCTTTGTTTTTATCTCATATCTTTTCTATGTCCTTAACTAATTTTTAGATGATAGTATAGTAAGTGTTTAAGAGCTTGACTGTAAAACAGACAGATCTGGGTTTGAAGTATGATTTCCACTTAATAACTTTATGAAACTGAGCAAGTTACCTAGCTTCTCTAAGCCTGTTTCCTTATATGTATGATAGAATTTTATTTTATTTTATATTAATTTAATTTAATTTAATTTAATTTTTGAGACAGAGTCTTGCTTTGTTGCCCAGACTGGAGTGCACTAGCATGATCACTGCTCACTGCAGCCTTCACCTCCTGGGCTCAACTGAGCCTCCCACCTCAGCTTGGAGACTCTTGGAGACTGAGACTACAGGCGTGTGGCACCATGCCCAGCTAATTTTTTTTTTTTTTGTAGAGATGAGGTCTCCGTATGTTGTCCTGGCTGGTCTTGAACTCCTGGGCTCAAGTGATCCTCCCGCCTCAGCACCCCAAACTGCTGGGATCACAGGCATAAGCCACTGTTCCCTGCCTGATGGAATTTTAAAAGTACCCACATCCATTGGGTCCCTGTGTGGATTCGATAATTAATGTAAAGCACTAAGCTCAGAGCCTGGTTTCTGACTCTCTGAATGTTTGTGGTTATTGTAAAATCTCAGTTTTAATGACTACATCTGTTGTATAGATGTGCCATACTTTAATCAATCTCTTATTATTAGTCTCTTATTATTATTATTTAGGTTAATTCTGATTTTTCAGTATTGTAAACAACACTGCATTTATAGAGTTTTTTAAATGTTAAAAATTGTGTATTGCATCCCTAAAATTTTGAGATTGGTGTAGTAGCAACACTATGAACTGTGAGTCAGAAAGACTTGGGTTTGAATCCTGGCTCCACTGGATGACTTTAAATAAGCAACTTGCACTTTCTGAAATCCAAATCCATGAAAGATAGATAGTTAATAAAAACCTATCTTTCAGAATATTAATTGTTCTACCATAAAGACATATGCACGTGTATGTTCATTGTAGCACTATTCACAATGGCAAAGTTATGATCAACCTAAATGGCCATCAACGGTAGACCAGATAAAGAAAAGGTGATACATACACACTATGCAACACTACACAGCCATAAAAAAGAACTAGATCATGGCCTTTGCAACAACATGGATGCAGCTGGAGACCATAGTCCTAAGTGAACTCATATAGGAACAGAAAACCAAATACTGCTTGTTCTCACTTATAAGTGGGAGCTAAACATTGAGTACACATGGACACAAAGAAGGGAACAACAGGCACCAAGGCCTACTTGAGAGTGGAGAGTGGGAGGAGGGAGAGGATTGAAAAACTACCTGTGGGGTACAAGGCTTATTACATGAATAATGAAATAATCTCTACACCAGACCCCTGTGATATGCAGTTTACTTATATAACAAACTTGCATGTGTGTCCCTGAACCTAAAATAAGTTAAAAGAATTAAATAAATACCTTTCAGCTGTGATCATTAGAGGCAATGAAAGGAAATATCTGGCGTGTGATGAGTATCCAACATATGACAGCTATTATTATGCTGGGTTCTGTATGGAACGGTTTGTTTCTTTTTCTCTGTAACAAGTGAGTAGAATACATATAATCCTCTTATCGTTTTCCGTAACATTTAGCAAGCCTGGCACTATAGTTGAGCTCTTTTAGCTTTGATGTAAAACATATATGCCAAAAACTTTTAAATATTTACTGCAAAAATTTCTAGGGAGTTAATGAAGCTTCTTTCTGCATTTTGAAAAATAGTACCATATCATTATATGTTCTAAGTCTGTGTTCTACTGTATTCTGCAGTAATTCTCACCATAGGAGGAATTTATTATTCTGCAGGAATTCTCACAGTAAGACCGACCTTCCTTCCTTCCTTCCTTCCTTCCTTCCTTCCTTCCTTCCTTCCGTCCCTCCTTCCCTCCTTCCCCTTTCCCTCCCCTCCCCTTCCCTCTTTCCTTTGACAGTCTTGCTCTGTCACACAGCCTGGAGTGCAGTGGTATGATCTCAGCTCACTGCAATCTCCACATCCTGGGTTCAAGTGATTCTCCCACCTCAGCCTGCCAAGTAGCTGGGACTACAGCTCCGCACCACAATGCCTGGCTGATTTTTGTATCTTTTTTTTTTTTTTTTTTTTTGAGATGGAGTCTCGCTCTGTTGCCCAGGCTGGAGTGCAGTGGCGCGATCTTGGCTCACTGCAACCTCCACCTCCCTGGTTCAAGCAGTTCTCCTGCCTCAGCCTCACGAGTAGCTGGGATTACAGGCTCAGGCCACCACATCTGGCTAATTTTTTTGTATTTTTAGTAGAAGTGGGGTCTCACCATGTTGGCCAGACTGGAATTTCTTTTAGAGTTCATTTGAGCTCCCTCTTATTTTGGAGAGATAGGCTGCTTGTTTGGTGAGAAACCAGTGCAAAATAATGGGGGCTTTTTAGTTGAGGTTCTATTTTGTTCTGAGGAGCTCTGGAAGTGAAGCAGTGACAATGTCACCAGAGGAGAGTGAGGATCTGTTCTTGCTGGCGTGGCTTTAATGCCCTTAGGGATACATGTTCAGCTGGAGATTGACCCTGATGATCTATGTTGTGTTCCTAACACCATGTTCTCCCTAGGCCTCCGTTTTGCTGGCTTCTTTATCCTGCTGAGACATTCTTCAGTTATCTTCCAATCCAGCGGTCACACCCTGGTTACCTGCTGTCCTTTATCATACACCCAGATTGTGACTAAATTTGCTCTCAGAGGGTGATTTTATTATGCCCCTGTGGGGGTACCTTCCTGAACAACCACCCATTATTATCTGCTTAGAAAGTAGAGAGAACCCCAACAGCATTTTTGCTGCTGGCCTCTTATTTTGTTACTAGCCTTGACTGCTTGGATGTAAGGCTACCTGCAGTAAGTCTTCATAAGAACCTCTGTTATCCTCACCACTCTCTTTGGCTTTCAGTGACGTCTTCCGAGGAGATGGGCTTCCACCTATAGTATGTTTTTCTATCAGATAGAGGTTTGGTTTTTCATACGGGTTTTGTAACTGCTGCCATTTAGGGTTGACACATGAAAAGGAGTTGTTACTTATCTTTCTTGCTTATGACATTCTTGTAGAATCTGATGCAGTTTATTGTGTGTCCATGTCCATAAATTGATAGTCAGGCTGTATTGAACCTTGCAATCCCAATCAGACCTTTTGCAAAAGAGGAAAAAGAGTAGGCTATGTCTCTTGAACTAGAAAGACCAAAGAGCAGCCCAGTTGGTGCTCTCCCCCTCCTGCCCTTGCTCTTTCTCTTCACCTCTGTAATCATTGTGAGCCAGGGGCTTCCTTCTTCTGGTATAGTGGCCTGATTTTGCCCTTGTCCTTGGCTCTTTGGTGTTATTGCATGTCAGGCTATCTGGTCACCAGCTGTACTTAAATGTGTGCCACATTCAGACAGTTCTATTAATTTCTCTTAGGCTGCTTTCCTAGTCTGCCTAGATGCTGGGGAGCCTACTTTCTAATGGTTGTGGTAGATGGAAGGATGAATGGATTTCTAGAAGTTGAATTACTAAGTCAAAGACCATAAATATTTTAAGCTCTTGTATTATCTGTTAGATACATTAATAGACTTTTTTTTTTTTTTTTAAATGGAGTCTCACCCTGTTGCCCAGGCTGGAGTGCAGTAGTGCCATCTTGACTCACTGCAATCTCTGCCTCCTGGGTTCAAGCAATTCTCCTGCCTCAGCCTCCTGAGTAGCTGGGATTACAGGTGCCTGTCACCATGCATGCCTAATTTTTTATTTTAGTAGAGATGGGGTTTCCTCTTGTTGGCCAGGCTGGTCTCGAAATCCTGACTTCAGGTGGTCCACCCACCTCGGCCTCCCAAAGTGCTAGGGTTACAGATGTGAGCCACTGCGCCCAGCCAACCTTCTTTTTTTTTTTTTTAAAGTTTTTTAAATTAAAATTTTTTTTTCTTTTTGGCTCCCAACAGGAAACAATAGACCTTCTTAGAAGCAGTGTATAGGATTTGTAAGTCTCATTAATGTTGTTAGACATTTTTTTTTCAAGTATTTGTTATTTGGATGAATAAAACCTGGTATTTTCTAGTTTTAGTTTTTATATATTTTAAAAATTGTCTTTGAAGTTGTTGGGTTTTAAGTTTATGAATTTTGTAGGAAATACAAACATACAGCAAGCTTATTTTGACCGCTTGCTGATCTATAGCGAGGGTTTCTGACCATTCAGATGTTTGATTTTTTTTCCCCAGAGTAGATCAAGTTTGTGAATAGAAACAAAATAGACCCTCAATATTCTCATGGGATAAATCTTAAGACCTTAAATCTTCACATTCATTCCATAGCACAAAATTTTCCTCAGAAAGTATAACTTAAAAAGTTAAATGATCTTTTCAGAAGCATCTCATGTAGCATAGTTATTAAGAGCAATGGTTTTGACATTAGATAGACTTAAGCTTGAATCCCAACACTCTGCTTACTAATGGTGTGACCTCTTACAAGTTACTTCACCTTTCCGATCCTCAACTTCTTCTTCTCTACAGAAAACAGGGATAGAGATCTCTACCTTGTTAGACTGTTGGGAGCATTAATTAAAATACTGTATTTTGAACATCTGACATAGTGCTTAGTTCATAGTAAGCCTCAAGACCTGGTAGCTTCTATCATTATTATAGAACCAAAGTCATTTATAAAATTATTGTAATCTTACTAAAATAAACATACCACCTTTATATTATTTTATTATCTACATGGGAACATTTACCATGAATCTGAAATAAAGTTATCACTTAACAAGGGTTATGCTGTACTGAATGATGATTAGAAAGAGACAAAGCAGTTGCTGAGTGACCAGCTGGGCTCACTCATTACCCAGGTGAATTGCTCCCTCACATCAGGCTTGCAAATACTATTCAGATTTGTGCCTTGGCAAAATGACAAATTGCCACATGTCTCAAATGGTTTAAAGTGCAGTTCTTACCTTTCCAAACGCCAAGGTTCTATTATATTGACTGTAGTTTATTTCAGCCATGCAGTTAAGTACTAGCCTACCTTTCTGCACATTTCTTCAACTATACCTTCAATAGTAAATCCTTGTTGTAGTGATGACTTACTCTCCCCGGCCTGCACTAACAACTTATAAGGTAGCCAAAGATACCACAGTTTCCCCCACTTAATAGAGAAGAAAACTGATATTCAGAGAAGTTCACCAAACTGCTTTGCCTAGTTCACCAAGTAGCAAAATCAGGACTAGAACAATATTTAAAGGAATAACTTTAAATATTTTAGGAAATTCAGGAGCTAAGATGGAAGCTTACAGGCTGGATATCCACTCCTCTGTGCAAAAGCCATCAAGCTGACATAAAACCAACAGACCATTTAGAGGATGATAGGTCATTTGCTTCTTTTTTTTTTTTTTTTTTTTTTTGGTGAGAGGGAGCCTCACTCTGTCACCCAGGCTGGAGTGCAGCAGCATGATCCTGGCTCACTGCAACCTCCGCCTCCCAGGTTCAAGTGATCCTCTTGCCTCAGCCTCCCGAGTAGCTGGGACAGCAGGCGTGTGCCACCACTCCCGGCTAATTTTTGTATTTCTAGTAAGGGTTTTGCTATGTTGGCTAGGCTGGTCTCGAACTTCTGACCTCAAGTGATCCGCCTGCCTTGGCCTCCCAGTGTTGGGGTTGGGATTACAGGTGTGAGACACTGTGCCTAGCTTGCTTTTTTCTTTCTTTCTTCTTCTTTTTTTTTTTTTTTTTTTTTGAGACAGTGTCTCACCCTATCACCCGGGCTGGAGTGCAATGGCGCGATATTGGCTCACTGCAACCTCTGTCTCCCGGGTTCAAGCGATTCTCCTGCCTTCTGAGTAGCTGGGATTATAGCCACGCACCACCACATCCTGCTAATTTTTGTATTTTTAGTGGAGACGGGGTTTCACCATGTTGGCCAGGCTGAAATCGAACTCCTGACCTCAAGTGATCTGCCCGCCTTGGCCTCCCGAAGTGTTGGGATTACAGGTGTGAGCCACCGCGCCCAGCTGCTTTTTTCTTTCTTATCCACTGGTCCCTTCCCAGGCTCTCTTTCCCATCTCCTTCCTATTCCTAGTAGGGGACCCTTTCCTTTTTCTGTTACCTTCCGTTGTTTATAATTCTTCTGGATTTTAGTAAATTGATATATTTGCATACAATGTGTCCTGGATGTACATTGAAACAAGAAACAGTACATATTTTTTTTTAGCAAAAGCTTCTGTGTGTTGAAAGCCTTGACCCCTGAAATCTAAACTGATAGGTGTTTCTCCCTTGTATTGGTTCCAGGGGAAATCAGCCTTATGGTCCCACTTGTTACATTATCAGGACAACCGGCAGAGAAAACTCACATCAGGAAGCCTCAGTACCTCAGGTAAGATAGTCTCTGCATTGGAGAGTCTGCCCTCTCTCCACTTTTCCATCACCCACTGGAGTGATCACTTTGAAGCAAACTATTCCAGGTCAAAGAAGCCTTTGCTATGGAATGCTTTCTCTTTTAAATATGGAGCCACCAGACTCTCTGAACCACAGAGCATACCAAAACCATGGCATTTGCTTTCATTCTATATTTCTATACCCTTTTTATTGGCAAGATAGAAAATTTATATGGGCAAGAGGCCAGTCTCAGAATGAATATGGGTTTTACTGTGGTACTGGTGTCCTGGGTTTGGAGCAGGCTGTTTTCAGAGTCTTTTGTTTTATTTCTCTGACATGGGCATTATGATTATCTATCCCGTCAGTCAAGAGGGCTGTTGGTCAGTGTCCTTCCTTGGACCTCCTCAAAGTCAAGTCCTGGTGTGAATGATCCCTTATACATCCTTTCTGTTTCTTTTTTTTGAGACAGAGTCTCGCTCTCGCCCAGGCTGGAGTGCAATGGCACGATCTCGGCTCACTGCAGGCTCCGCCCCCCAGGGTTCACGCCATTCTCCTGCCTCAGCCTCCCGAGTAGCTGGGACTACAGGTGCCCGCCACCACGCCCGGCTAATTTTTTGTATTTTTTTTTTAGTAGAGACGGGGTTTCACTGTGTTAGCCAGTATGGTCTCAATCTCCTGACCTCGCGATCTGCCTGCCTCGGCCTCCCAAAGTGCTGGGATTACAGGCGTGAGCCACCACGCCTGGCCACTTCCTTTCTGTTTCTAATCTAATAAAAATGTCAGAGTTTGTGGCAACTCCAAAGGTCATCTAGTCCAGGCTCTTTATTTTACAAGAGGAGGAAACGAGTCTGGAGAGGAATTGAATTTACTTAAGATCCCAAAGTGAGCTCATGGAAGAGGCCAGACAAGAGCCAGTCATCTTATCTCCTGCTCTGATGTTTAGACCATCCTACAGTGTCCTTTCCAGGGTAGTCTCCCTCCTTCTTTTACTTCTTGGGTGCATCTCCCCTTCACATCATCCTTTCTTCTCTACTCTCTGCCAGAACATTTGTTTACCTTTCTTGGATGTTTTTATCTTAATGGTAAAGGCGAGTTAAATGGGGTAAAAAGATGGGCATGAACTCATTGCCCTTGAACTAGTTGACCTTAACTAGCACTGAACCTGGGGAGATAATTGGCTGAAAACTAGGGACAAGAATTCTCCAGGTAGGCTTATGAGGAATTTTTTTGGCCCACTTTCTGGATGTGTAAAAGCAGGTTCTTACTAAGAATGCTATAGAAGTCATTGCTGAGGAATAAACTGTAGCCAATAATTCTCAACAGCTTGATGATGAAAATACGAAGTTTTAAACATTAGGCCAGACATGAGGATATAAAGGTATTATATCTTCTCTTCTCCTGGAGGTCCTATCATTCTGGAACAGAACCAGAACATTCTTGTTCTTTATACTTTCTCTTGGGCTTTTGTAGGCTGCTGTGAAGCCAGAACAGGATGTGAGTAGTGGCTCCAAGTGGAAGCACTGCTTCTATGGATCATGATGAGAGCATGATAGACTAGGAGCCAGGAGATCTGTGTTCCAGTACTGACTTTGCTACTTGGTGACGTAGGCAAAGCAGCTAACCTCTCTGAATGTCATTTTCCTTCTCTGTTAAGTGGGGGAAATTGTGATATCTTTTTTGGCTACCTTATAAATTGTTAGAGAATTAAATGAGATAATATCCATAAAAATGTAAAATTTGATCTCTAGTAGGAATTTCATAAATATTTATGAAACGATCAATTAAAGTGTTACCAGTGTAACCAACTGTTTCCCATAGCAATTTGTGATTTAAGATAAGGGAAGAGTAGTCAGCTATTTGGATATTCAGATCTCTTTGGACATGACCAACTTGTTTATTCTAGGAATACTTCTTGATTCAGAACGTAGGAAGTCTGATGCCAGCTCACTCATGCCTCCCCTGAGGATCTCCCTGATTCAGGATATGAGGTCAGTATGGGCTCACATGTAATAAGCCACTAAAATCCTGTTTTCAGTTGCTGCTTAGGTGTCCACTTCAAGTAACAAGGTCTCAGTGGCTGCTACAGCATCTCAGCTAACATGGAAGCCCTCCTAATCACAAAGCCTTGTGTTTCATAATACATTTGTAAAGCTGTACAAATAGTTGGGTTTCCTGGCATTTTTGGAGGTGAGGGAGCATAGGAGAGTATCTCAGGCCCTAAGAGCTCAGAGTGGTGGCCTGACTTTTTAAGGGCTGTACTGTCTTTTTTCCTCCGAAAATATGGTGAGCCTATCTGGTAAAGCTACATGGAAGCCCAGTATTTGGAGAATATAGAGATAGGCTCTCCCAGGGTGGGATAGGGCTGTCTCAGCAGGTCCCCTTTGGCTTTACAGGTAAGTTATTGGCAGTGAGTTCATCTCCCATCCCACCCTCCACTTCCTTTTTACATTCTTCCTCTAGGCACATCCAGAACATCGGGGAAATCAAGACTGATGTGGGAAAGGCCAGAGCATGGGTGCGACTGTCCATGGAAAAAAAGTTACTTTCCACACACCTGAAGCAGCTCCTCTCAGACCATGAGCTCACCAAGTAAGGCTGCTCTGCCAGGAGTAGAAGCAGGCTCCCAGGAATGGAGGGAAGAGATTGGAAACTTGTGTGGGAAAGGGGAGTATTCAGTGTGACATTGCTACAGCATTCAGCTAACCTCTGCTTATGAAGGTTTTGCAGTATTTCCTCTTCTCCCTTTTTATCAGTAGAAGAATACTTCCGCTATATTGGTTCTCCCTGTCTTCTCAACCTACATGTCCAAAACTAGCTTTCTTAGAGAGGTAGTGAGAAGGTTGAGGTCTTCCTCTCCTTCCTGTATTCAGGTGACATGTATACCTCTTGGACATAAGGCATTTCCTTTATCTCTTTCCTGTTCTGGGGAGCAAAGGATTGGAGAATTAAAAGGAAACTTCTGAGATGTCCTCTTCTCTCTCTTGTTCAACACATCATACCCCTCACCCCTCTCAGGATGTCTGTAGCCTTTTCTTGTTTGTACTTCTGCATGACCCTAGTCCTTGTCTGCACTCTACCTGGTAAACTTCTTCAGGGCCCAGTTTTCTTTCCCAGAATTTTCCTGGACTCCCCAGAAATGTGGTTCATCCCTCCTCCAGGCATGCATAACATTTGTTAGAATATTTGTTCATCCCCTTTTCACCATGATGTGTTGTATTATCATTGTCTATTTGCTTGCTACTTACTGAAGTTTGCTTTCATTGAAGGCATAAACCTGTCCCTTTCCCAAGGCTGAGCATGTTGCTTAGCATCCACTAGGGATTCAGCCAGCCCACATAAAAGGAGTGCATAGCTGCACAGACAGGAGGTGGACAGCCTATGAAGAGTATATCTTGATAGAATGTCCCTCAGTCTCTGGGATTTCCAGCTAGCCCCCAATACGGTTTGTAGCTTGGAGATGGGATAAGGCGGAGGCAGGGTTGTATATTCATGGGGGCTATATATTCATGGGACCCATTGAATTCTAAATTCCAAAGGAAGAAATGAGTTAGCTCCCATATAGGGAGCCTAAACTCTTTCTCCTTAACTTGTCTGCAGTGACTAATACCATGTAGTGCCCCCTTTACCTTGAAACTCACTTTGTGTGGCTGCCATGACCTTATACCATCTTGTTCTCTTTCTCCCCTCACTCTTTGCACAGTGTTGGCTTTCACCATCTTCAATTCTTTGCATGCACACACTTTCTTTGTTGCTTTCTCGCTTGCTCTCTTACTTGGTGATCTCACCCATTCTCATGACTTCTCTCACCTCTAAGCAGGAGATGCCCACATCTGAAGTTCTAGCCCTGACATGTCTTTTGAACTCCACTCCTGCATTTATTTACATTCTGATATTCTACCTTTAGCTCAGAGAGAACAAAAGCAAGCTTCACAGAGTCTTCACCATAACTACTTTACTCTCAGATTTTTTGTTAATGTCACCGCTGTGCTCTCTGAAAAGCTTACCCCCACTTCTTCTCTGTACCTACACTGAAAATTTGGAGTCAGTTGTGACTCCTTGCTTTGCTTTATCTCCCACGTACAGATTTCAGGTTCTTCACCTCTGTCCCACCTGTCTCCTTACCATTTTTACTGCACAGACTTAGTTTAATCCTCACTTCCCTTTCACTTCTCACCTGCACTAAATTTAAATTTCCTGAAGTTGGTCATGGCTGTCTCTTTTTCTAGGGCAAATTGCAGAAACCCCTTACTTACTGGGCAGATTGCAAACTCCTTAGTTTAAAATTTTAGGACCTTCCTTCATTTGAATAGGCTTTTTTTTTTTTTCATTTGACACCTTTGGTACAATAGCCTAACTTCTTAGTCTCATTGCTAACTGACCACTTCCCTGAACCCTCAACTCCAGCCAAACTGGTTTCCAAACCTGTCTGTACAACAGTTGTCTAAATTTCTGCTGCCCTTCAGGTCCCTCTTGTTCTAGAAGGCCTTCCAGGACCACTGAAGCATATGGCTCTTTAAATTCCCAGAAACAGCCTTTTGTTTGATTATTCATTGTGAGCGGTCCTATACCATGGCCTTTACCTGATTTATTCACTCAGACTGCATTTGAGGATAGGTGCTTTCCTCTCCAGCACCTGGACATAACAGGCCTGGGTTGATAAATTATCTGTTGAAAGTGCCTTAGAAACCTGTCTAGGTAGAACCTCAGAGTTGTGAATTCTATACCTCTCGGGCCATGGTGATTGCAGCTTGGGCAACCAGGACAGTTGTCTTCTTTTGTTCTTTGTGTTGAAGGCCTGCACATTTGGCTCTGGGTGTCTCCTCTATTTGGGGGAAGATATCATTGCTTTGAAGCTGCAGAGGGCCTGGAATGCCAGACAAAGGAGTTGACTTCTGATGAATAGGCAGTGAAAATGAAGGGAGAAAGTTTGAAAAAAGGGGAAGGATATGATCTGTATGGCTCTTCCTTGCCTGTGACCTGGATCAGAGGCAGGAGCAGAAGCCTGCCCTTTATCGCCTCTGAAGCTGTCCTGGGCTTACACCCCCATTCAGAGCAGTGTTCTGACTCATGGCTCTCAGATCTACTCAGGGTTCGAAACTAGGCCTGGTGATGAATGATGACTGCAGACCTTCATCCACTGCCACTCACACACCATACACTAGCTGACAGCCTAGCTAGAAGCCTGAGAAGACCTGTGTCATCCTTGATGGAATTTCATTCCAGCCCTCAGTTTAGAAAAGGAGATTTCATGACTTCTGACACTTGACATTATAGTAACATCAACATACCTTGGACACAGGCAGTATTTGATTTTTGTTGTTCCTGCTGTAGCTTAAACTGTTCTCCCTCTGTCCCTTAGTTAGAGTAGCTAGCTTTGTTCCTTTATAGGGTGAACCTAAGGAACTTGAGGCTCGACATCTTATGCTTCCCTTAGCTGTCTCCTTCCAGAACTGAAAATTCTAGTTTCTTTCCCTTCCTTTTGGTCAGAGACTGATGTGTTGCCTCCTCTCCAACAGAAAGTTATATAAGCGCTATGCCTTCCTGCGCTGTGATGACGAGAAGGAGCAGTTCCTCTATCACCTCCTGTCTTTCAATGCCGTCGATTACTTTTGCTTCACCAATGTCTTCACAACTATCCGTGAGTAGCCCTGTGCTCCCAGCTGGCCTTCTCAAGGCAGTCTTTATGATCCTGCCTGAGACTCACTCATTGTCCCCTTTTTAAAGAAAGAAGATTATCCCTTGTACTTTCTATTTGTCTTTTGCCTCTGTGGGGAGAGAGGTGCACTTGCCCTCCTTGGAGGTTGTGTTTTCTCTGAAGTTTCTCATTCTTGTTCTGAGCTGGAGAGCTCAGTCTTTTTTGCCATTGTGTTGTCGGTGTTGTCCTAGGCACTGCTCTGGGAGCCTAAGCTGATGAAGGTGGAGTGGAGTCAGTTGAGCTGATGCAGTTTACCTCCCTCCCTGCATACCCACAAAGAATCTCCCTTTTGTTTTTGCCTGAGAGGGTCACTTGGCATCACAGAATGTTTCAGACCAGGCTGAAGGGAAAAAGAGCTCTTTCGTGAGGTAGCAGAAAGAACTCCAGATGCCAGTGGGAGATTTGAGTCTGGGCTCAGCTTTGGCTAACTCATTATGTGTCTGTGAGCAGAGTCTATCCTGCTGTGAGTCCCAGTCTCTCTACAGAATAGGGAAGAGGGTTCAATATGGTCTAATTCCCTTTGAGCCTCTTCTTTCCCTGATACCAGGATTCTCTACTGGGTGGAGGGTAGTCTCTGAGTTTGCCACATGGCTAGTTCTTTGGCCAGTTACTCAGCAGCATGGACTCTTGTTTCTATCTGATGCTGCATCTTCCCTTTTAGAGACTAGGGCTATGGGCTTAATAGAAGTAGCCCTGTACTGGACTTTAGAAGACCCGAGGCAAACTGTTTCTTTTTCTGTGCCTTGGAAAAAGGATTGCAATACTTCCTCTCCAAAGATTGTTATGATTGTTATTAGGGTTCATGAGATATGATAGATTGAAGAGTGCTCTAAAAAGCGGTTCAGTACAATGTTAGGAGTTGGGGATATTGTTTAATGAACAGGTTCATTTAGCTCTGAGCCTACAGGTAGGCTTGGATCTTTGATGTTTGGGTGGTAAGCCTGAGAGGAGTGAAATTGAGGAGGGGCCGTGGGTAGTCGGCTAATATTCTATATCAGCTAGGGACTAGGTCCTGGGATCCTGTTGTTCCAGGGCTCTGCTTGAGCCACAGTTGTGCCAGCTTGCCTGGAGCAGGTCAGAGTCCCATCTGGTATGGGAAGGATTCCTGATTCTCCTCAATACTTTTGTGGCTTCCCCTAAACAGTGATCCCGTACCACATTCTGATCGTACCAAGCAAGAAGCTGGGGGGCTCCATGTTCACTGCGAACCCATGGATCTGTATATCAGGAGAACTGGGTGAGACACAGATCCTGCAGATTCCCAGGAATGTGCTAGAGATGACCTTCGAGGTATGTGTTATTTGGGGCCACAGCTCTGTGGGGATCTGAGTGTGCAACAGCTGCTTTGGGGAGTTTTCTGCAGGGTTTTTCAGAGGGCTTGCTATGTACAGTGTAATGTGTCAGCCTAGCTGACCTTCCTGAGATGATCTGAGGCTGGAGCCAAAGACTGACCCTGAGGAGGGGGACCCCACCCTGTCTAAACAATGTCTGTTTGGAAGGCACTTACTTGTCTGGACTTGCACATCTCTCCATGCATAGTGTGTTGAGAAGTCCCCAAGAGTTCTTTCAGCTACTCAGCCCACCTGTTCCCAGAGCCCTCAGAACCCACTTCCAGAACCTCTTGCTCCCAGACCCGATTCTTCTAGGTAGAGTGTTTTCTTTCTTTTCTTTTTTTGTTTTTTTTGAGACGGAGTCTCGCTCTTTCACCCAGGCTGGAGTGCAGTGGCGCGATCTTGGCTCACTGCAGGCTCCGCCCCCCGGGGTTCACGCCATTCTCCTGCCTCAGCCTCCCGCGTAGCTGGGAACTACAGGCGCCTGCCACCTCGCCCGGCTAATTTTTTGTATTTTTAGTAGAGACGGGGTTTCACCGTGTTAGCCAGGATGGTCTCGATCTCCTGACCTCGTGATCCGCCCGCCTCGGCCTCCAAAAGTGCTGGGATTACAGGCGTGAGCCACCGCGCCTGGCCAGAGTGTTTTCTTTCTCAGCCTTGGGCACCCCCATGAGATAGTACTGTACCGTAGTTCTGGCGGTATGTAGAGCCATGACCTCTAAGCCTGCGTATGCTGAGGGGTCAGGTTGCAGGCAGCCAGTCAGATCTGTGTCTCCTAGAACTGCTGTTCTTTTCTCTGATTTTCCTGACCTACCTCATCTTCTCTATTCTCTAATAGTGCCAGAACTTGGGGAAGCTTACTACTGTCCAGATTGGCCATGATAACTCTGGGCTGTATGCCAAATGGCTGGTGGAGTATGTGATGGTCAGGAATGAGATCACAGGACATACCTACAAGTAAGTGTTCCCTCAGGCTGTAAGGTAGAGGGGCAAGGTGTGTTTACAGGAGCTCTTTGATGCTTGGGTATGTGGAGTTCCCGAGGAGACCCTTTAGGTTATGATAACCTGAGGCAACTTCTCGTTTGGCTCTGCCTCATACACTACACTTGAAAGTAAGTAGAAGGAGGGTTTCTTCTGTTGTTTTTCTTTTTTTTTTTTTTGACACGGAGTCTTGCTCTGTCACCTAGGCTGGAGTGCAATGGTGTGATCTTGGCTCACTGCAGCCTCTGCCTCCTGGGCTGAGGCGATTCTCCTGCCTAAGCTCCCTGAGTAGCTGGGATTATAGGCATGCGCCACCACGCCCAGCTAATTTTGTGTTTTAGTAGAGACAGGTTTCGCCGTGTTGACCAGGCTGGTCTTGAACTCCTGACCTCAGGTGATCCGGCCGCCTTGGCCTCCCAAAGTGCTGGGATTACAGGCATGAACCATCAGGCCCAGCTAGAAGGAGGTTTTCTAGGTGAAGATGTGTGGAATTGCTGTGCCCAGATCCCAGGCCACCTATGTCACTCAGGGGGCTTCTCTGATGATACATGGTGGAACCAGCAGAGTGTTGAAGGAGTCTCTATCCTGGTTTCAGAGCCTATCTCCAGGGATTGGCTTTGTTGATGGCTCTTGCTATGAGCAGCAGGGAGGAGCTGGCTGCTCTGATAGTCCATTGTCTGACCTTCAGGTTCCCATGTGGCCGGTGGTTAGGGAAGGGCATGGATGATGGAAGCCTGGAGCGGATCCTAGTTGGGGAGCTGCTCACATCCCAGCCTGAGGTGGATGAGAGGCCATGCCGGACCCCGCCGCTGCAGCAGTCCCCCAGTGTCATCCGGAGGCTTGTTACCATCTCACCCAACAACAAGCCCAGTAAGTGGGAGGAGGGGTTGGGCCCTCATGCCATACAGTCTAGGGAATGGGTAGATCTCTGTGAGCCCTGATAATGGGAACCTGGATCCCAGCCTGTGCAGTTGCCTCAGGAAACACTTCTGCTAACAAAGCCACCTCACGCATATGGCACCCTCCTCTTATGAATCACTGAGAGCATTTGGCACTCTCCTTAGAGGGCTGGCAGGAGAGGAGAGAATTCATGCTGCCAAACCTGGGAGCTGTATATATTCATGCATGATCCATTAAAGGAGAGGAGTCTACTTTCTGGCCTTCCCCTTCCTGATTCCTGGGCTTCACAGCCAAGGCATGGCTCTCTTTTGGTTGCCCACAATTCCAAGGTAAAATGGAAAATGAACTTTACCAGCATTTCTTAGAGATAGAAATCTAAGGTGTTAGCTTTTGTGTTTTTCCCCCAAGATTTGCGGAAGAGCTAAATCAGCAAAGCTGGGTGGGCAAGAGCCTCTGCTTCCTAGGGTCCAGCTGCCCTGCCTCTCCTATGGGCCCTCCCCATGTCCTCAGTCTCCTGCTCAGGCAGTTAAGCACTGTTAGCCTCTGAGATTGGTTAGGGATGTCTGCTTGATTTTTATTAGAGCTGAACACTGGGCAGATCCAGGAGTCCATCGGGGAGGCAGTCAATGGCATTGTGAAGCACTTCCATAAGCCTGAGAAAGAGGTGAGCCTTCCTGCCCTCCAATTGAGGGCCTTAACATTGAATAAGAGAGAATAATTTTGTTTTTCCAATTATCTTGTTATGCTCTTCCAGGCCCATGTGCTGTGGACACCCTAGAGTCTTATAGAGTGTGTGCCTCAGCTAGTTGGAGATGGAGCAGACTCCTTCCTCTGGGGGCCTTTGCCTCAGGTTACCCTGTTTTCCCTCCATACTGATGACCCAGTAGAGTCCCTGGGCCCCTAGTGAACAGTGCCTATTCCTGTCCTCTTCTAGATTTGCCTGGGTCTCCTTGAATAGTGGCCACACTGGCTTTGTCCTCCAGTGGAGAATCTCCTTGTGTGTGACCCAGATCCATCATCTCTTCTTTCATCCATTTATTCAACAGCTCTTCACTGGGAGCTGCTCTGAGCCAGGCACTGTGCCAGGTGTTCGGGGAACAGACGAAGTCCTGGCCTGCCTTTTGCAGCCCTCCCAACTCTGGGCTGTGGGTTTAGGGATGCGATGGTGGGAGGGCAGCTCGGCTGAGACAAGCCTGGCACCCTCCCGTTTCCTTACGTAGCGAGGCAGTCTGACGCTGTTGCTCTGTGGAGAGTGTGGCCTTGTCTCGGCCCTGGAACAGGCTTTCCAGCATGGATTTAAATCGCCCCGGCTCTTCAAAAATGTCTTCATTTGGGATTTCCTGGGTGAGTTGAGCTGGAATATGAGGGTGGGAGAAGCATGTAGAGATATAAGGGGACTCACCAACATAGCATGGGTGCTGACCACTCTGAGAGGCAGAACCCAAATGAGGTGACTCTCAGATCTCATTTGTTTGCTCTGGTTTTTCTTGAAGGGAATGACAAGAGCTCTCCTCCCCCCTTGGTAAATACTTACCTCTTGAGAATTGGACAGAAAAGATTCTTCTAGACATCTGTTATTTAGTATGGACTTAGTCCTGAGTCCTCACACTTTCTCCTTATAGATCCCAAAGTCCAGTTGAGTGTATCGGAGTCCCAAGCCCTATGTTGCACCCATATGGAGAATTTTCATGCAAGAAACCATCCTCAGAATTTTTTGTGTCTTCAGACTAGGGAAAAGAACATCTTTATATCAAGGGCCACATAAATAAATTTAAAAAATAAGGATAGGGAAGCTAAGGATCATTTTGAAACATGACCAGTGACATCAGAACACTTGGCTATTCTCATTAAGTTACCTGCGTGGACTTGGAGAGGCTCATGGCAAGTGGCCTGTAGGACCATCAGGTTGGTGTTGAGAGCCTTTTCACTAGCAAGCTTTTCTACTCTTCACAGAAAAAGCACAAACCTATTATGAGACATTAGAGCAGAATGTAGTAGTCCCTGAGGAAAACTGGCATACAAGAGCCCGGAACTTCTGCCGATTTGTCACTGCAATCAACAATACTCCCCGGAACATCGGCAAGGATGGCAAGTTTCAGATGCTGGTGTGCTTGGGAGCCAGGTACTGCAGACCTAGGACCCAGAGTGCACAGCGGTTAACCTTGGTAGTGGTGTTGGAGGCCTGGTGTGGTGCAGGGGTGAGGAATGGCTCATCAGGTGCCCTTGGGGAGATGAGGCCTAGGTTTCCTAGAAGCCCTGAATTTCCTTTGTGTATCGTGTATGGTCACACACTGCATAAAATGTGCTGCATAACAACATTTGTCAGTGACGGACTGTTTATGGGATGATGGTCCTATAAGATTATAATACTCTATTTTTACTGTACCTTTTATAGGTTGAGATATGTTTAGATATGTTTAGATACCCAAATACTTACCATTGTGTTTTAGTTGCCTACAGTATTCAGCACAGTATTCCTTCATTTTTATTCTTCAGGCTGCTTTGGCAGGAAGCTCCAGAAGAAGTGTAGAAGAGCAGGCCTGGGGGCTGGTGACAGGGCTATACCGATCTGTAGTTTAGGAGCAACAGGCTAGACGTATAGTAGGCTCTACCATCTAGGTTTGTATGAGAACCCTATAAAGTTCACATGGTGATGAAACTGTCTAATGACACATTTCTCAGACTGTATCCCTGTCATTAAGCAACACGTGACTTATGTGTGTGGTGATCTGTCGGGGTAGGGATGAGAACGTGTATGTAACTCGGGGTGGAGGGGCCCCATTTTGAAAGGAAAGATCAAAATCACACCACTGGGAAAGTTTGAAGCAGAGTATATCTAGTTATTCCTTCATTAGACATTTAAATGGCCTTATGGAAGTTGGTAGGAAGAGAGCTGAATAAAACATGGCCCCTTACCATTTATTTATTTATTATTTATTTATTTATTTATTTATTTTGAGATGGAGTTTCACTCTTGTTGCCCAGGCTGGAGTGCAATGGTGCGATCTGGGCTCACCACAACCTCTGCCTCCTGGGTTCAAGTGAGTCTCCTGCCTCAGCCTCCCGAGTAGCTGGGATTACAGGCATGTGCCATCACGCCTGGCTAATTTTGTATTGTCAGTAGAGACGGGGTTTCTCCATGTTGGTCAGGCTGGTCTTGAACTCCCGACCTCAGGTGATCTGCCTGCCTCGGCCTCCCAAGGTGCTGAAGTTACAGGCGTGAGCCACCATGCCCGGCCACCATTTAGAAGCTTACTTGTCCTAATTAAATACAGAGCATGGAAGAAGGTTTTGAGGGTCCAGAAATGAAGTGTACATTCATACAATGTGCTGAAAAGGTAGAGGAGAAAGATCAGAGAAGACTTCAGGGAGGAGTTGGTATTTAAGTGAGCCTTTAATGGAAGGAAATAACAGAATGTGGCAAGGGCGGTAATAGGAAACACAGTTGAAAGGAGGATAGGGCCCCTGAGCTGGGACAGAGAAAGATTCTTTTCATATTAGTACAAAGTTGTTTCATCAGGGGACTGAAGTAATATTAATCTGATGTTATGGGTGGTATGCATTAGAGTGGACAAGATTGTTAGGGGCTATTCCTGTAGGTCAGGTGAGAGAGCATGAAGCTCAAACTTAAGGCAGTTTATTCAGGCTGCATAAAGGGAGAGAATTGGCATAGTGGTTAAAAACAGACTCCAGAACCGCATTCACTCGGTTCAGATCTCAAGTTATCCATTTACTAGCCATGTGATCTTGGACAAGCTACTTAACTTCCATCTACCCCACTTTCTTCACCTATAAAGTGGGGATAATAATATCCTACCCTACCTCATATCATAGGGTTATCATGAAGATTAAATCTCTTATGTCAGTGCCAGCACATGCTGAGTGCTGTGTGAGGTTAGTGCTTATTATTATTCCTGGTGGTGGTAGCTGTGGGAGGAGAGAAGCTCTGGGAGACACCAGTGGTGGGGCTGTCTAGGCAGGGTGAGGGAGGCAGGGGAGGAGGAGGCCTGGGGACTCGTGACAGGGCTGATTTGGGTCAGGTTTGTTTGGTGTCCTGGAGCTGAAAGACCTCTTTGCCAGTCCCTGTTTGGGAAAGGGGGCTGTGGGGAGCTGTCAGCTTCTCCAGCTTCAGACTTAGTTCATGGTTTCCCCCTTGGCCTTGCACTAACTGTCTCTCTTCCTTTTCCTTTGCCCCTCTGACCTGCCTGGACTGCTCCCGCTCTGCTAGAGATCACCTCCTACACCACTGGATTGCCCTGCTGGCTGACTGCCCCATCACTGCACACATGTATGAGGATGTGGCACTGATCAAAGACCATACACTTGTCAATTCCTTGATTCGTGTGCTGCAGACATTGCAGGAGTTCAACATCACGCTGGAGACGTCCCTTGTCAAGGGCATCGACATCTGACCTCCCAGCACCAGCCAGCTGCAGGACTGAGAAAGACTCACCCTGCAGCTCTGACCTTTCTTCCCAAAGGGACTTAAGCGATTGTGCAGGAGGAGGACACAAAATGTACACTCACTGTAAAAAGAAAACTAGAGGATTTTTGGAATAAATAATCTATTTTAGAGTTTATTTGCTGATTTGCTTTTTACATACTTTCATGTGAAAGAGTGATAGGGAGAGGGAGCGAGGCTGGTGCCGCTTATTTTGAAGCTGGTGCCCTCCCTCGCCGTGGCCACATGCTGGAAGCCTGAGGCCTCCCTGGACTGAGCCTGTGGCACTGCGTGCGGGACAGTTATGTTTCCTTGCCCCGTCGCATTAATGAGGCCCTTCCACATCATTTTTAAACTAATGTTTTCTATATTAACATTATTATGGATATTTGGCTTTCGTAGGCCACACACAGGTGTGCTGAGCGGGAAGCCCCATGCTCCAATCAAAGGGATTTTTAGTAGTGCCTCTAAGCAAGCACTGATGAGTCAGTCCCACATCTTTTCTTTTTTGTCAGTATTATTTGGGAAGGAGACATGCCGGGATGTGTCATCGTGCCAAATATCACATTTCCTGTTGGCACAGTTTCACAGAAGTAAACATAAGCATGTTTTAACAGGTTTTTCTTTTCTTTTTTAAAATGTTTTATTTATTTAACCCGCCATTGTGTGTTTTTAAGTATTTTCTTTTTTTAAGGAAAGGAAAAGCTTGTCACAATCTAACTGGTTATGTTATTATTATTAAATTTATGTTTTGCAACTTAGAAACCAGCTACAGTATGGCCCACTTAATAAAACACCTGAAACAAAACTGCATGGATCACTGATTTTTATGGAGGTTTGTGAGCAGTGGGTGGCTGTGGGTGCAGTTGGGTCCATCTGTGAGGACGGTCTTGTGGCATCACCTCTCTCTACCAGCAGGCTCAGGGTTGTGGCCTGCCCAGGATGCCTCTGAGGGCCTGGGGTCTCCTGGGTCCTTCTGCCCGCAGTGCTAGGAGCTTTCCTAGCTGTTATGTGGCTGATTCACAGGGATGCAGACAGGGTTCTTTCCCCACTCCACAGAGGAGGAGACTGAGACACAGGAGGGGAAAGACCTGGCCAGGGGTGCAGAGGTTGTCACTTGACTGAGACAGGATGGGCCCTTTCTTGAGAGGGTAAGGAAGACCAAGTGTGGGAAGCTGGGGGTCGGGGGAAGTTCTTGAAAGAAAGGTTTGCTTTCCTGGGGATGGCAGGTGAGAGACCTTTATGAGAGGTCCGGCTTCCTTCATTTTTATTCTTCAGGCTGCTTTGGCAGGAAGCTCCAGAAGAAGTATAGTGTGATCAAGTCAGGCACCTCAGACCAATCAGTGCCCTCTTTCATGCTTCCCTGGTTTGCATGCACTTTCCCTTTGCCTGGAATGCCTCCCCTTCACTCACTTCGTGTTTGTTGTTCAGGGTTTACTTTGGCAGTCACTTGCTGTGAAGTGTTCCCCAATCTCCCTAGGCAGTTAATCATTCCATCCTTGTGCTCCTTCCTTTTCTTAGATGCTGGCATCTCCTCTCTGGATTGCTTTTGCATCAGGCTCAGCCCCTGCACCATGAGCTCCCAGAGGGAAGACGGAGATCTCTTGTCTGTCTCCATCCCCTGGGCCTGGCAGGTGGTAAATGCTTCTGGAGAGATGAGGAAAAGGGCCTAGAGAGCTGCAGCGCAGCGTCCTGCCTGTAGAGGGGGTGAGAGGCCGCACTGCCGCCGTCTGCCTGGAGCCCACGGACACAGCTTTAGTTCTTTTGGAGATGGCCGAGGAAAGGGGAAGGAAGGTAGGCAGTACCTCTGGAGCAGGAAGTGGGATTCTTGGCTGGGCATGAAGAGCAGCATGGAACTCAGCTGTATGTGTTTATATTGTGGGCCTAGGCCTGAGCTTACCTTAAGCCAGGTGCCTGGGACCAACTATTTCCTTGCTCTAACAGCTGATCCTACTCACTTTCTACTGTTTTGTTTTGTAATCTTCTGCAGATCCGTTTTGGAATGATGTGTGATATAAGAGAACAGACCTGTTTAGTAGCTCAAGATTTCAAGGACACTTGAGTCAACTGCATTCTTCTGTGTAGGGCCCAGCCAGGCCTCTCCAGTGGCCCTGGGTAAATCAGGTGTGTTTGGTTCACTTAGCAAGCAGCCCTGCCTGCCTCAGCTTCTGCACCTGCTCTACTTCAGGGCTTTCCAGACTCTGAGATTTCAGGGACTGGTAACTAAACAAGCAAGCAGAGGAACTCCATGAATTACTATAAAGCAAGCACCCTTGTAATCACCACTCAGGTCAAGAATGGAACTTTGCCAGCCCCCACAGGGTCCTCCATGTTCCCCCTTCCCCATCACAGTCCCAGCACCTCCCTTCTTCCTTCTTCTTGACTTTTATAAGTAATAATTTTGTTGAGTTTCTTTATTGTTTTGTCACCCAAATGTGCATCCCTACATGCTATAGTTTTACTGTCCTTTTAAAAAAACTTGATACATCTTTTAAGTCTCTTTTAATCTAAAGGGTCTCCTCCACCCCTTTTCTTTTCTTACAAATTGTTGAAGATTTTAAGCCATTTGATCTGTAGTTTTTCACAGTCTGGGTTTTTGCTAATTTCATGCCTGTGGTGCAGTTCAATATACTCCTTTATCCTCAGCATTTCCTGCAGATCAGCAGCTAGATCTAGACAATTTGCCTCAGGTTGATCCCTTTGATAAGACTCTAGGTAGTGGTGTGCTCATTTAGCAAGAAGCACATAACATCTGTTTTTCACTTTTGTTATGTTAGCAGCCACTGATGCTCAATGCCTACATCCAGCAAGTAATTCACTGGGGATTGCAGCATGGGGATATTCTAATCTACCATTTTGTCTTCATTTATTAGATGGAATAATTTTATAAGGAGACATTGTCTCTGATCTACTGTTTGATTTCCCAGTGGAGTTTGTGTGGGAAAGGCAGTTAAGTGCTTAATTCTTTCCTTTTATTTACCCAACTTTTAAGATATGAACTGGTTCTTTGTTATCCTCAGAAGGTGACTATTTTTTAAACAATATTATGAACTCATGAGTTTAAATGTATTTGATAGGCTTCATCTCATTGCAGTTATTATCTTTATTGTCCTACCTTTGGCCTTTGGGAGCCTCTTTAAGTTGGTTCTTGAGTTGTTTTGACACAACTCTAGTTGTCTTTGATATCTGCTTTGTTTTCTGGTATTGCAAGATGTTCTAGGCTCACTTTATTCATTTTCTGTCCTAGACTTGGAATCAGCCATTTCTCCAAAAAGCCTTGGTTTCCTTAAGTGGGAAATGGTATTGCAAGACCATAACTGGACACTAGAAATTCTCATTGTTACTGGTAGATCATTGGTTCTAGGCCTATTCAGTAGACAGAGCTTTGATTATATTTAAATATAACATTTTTATACATTTAATGTAGACATCTAGAAATAAAGATATATAGTAAATATGTATTTTTAAAGATAGTGAAGGTCTTGGAATTATATATATTAAATGCATATATAAATACCTATGTATACATGAGTGTGTATACACACATGCATCTATGATACCCCATGATTTTACAGTGTTATTTCTGACTCCAATTCAGGATTATAGGGTGCCTTAGTCCGTTTAATGCGGCTACAAAGGAATACCTGAGGCTGAGTAATTCATAAAGAAAAGAGGCTTAGTTGGCTCATGGTTCTGCAGGCTTTACAGGAAGCATGATGCCAGTACCTGCATCTAGTGAGGGCCTCAAGCTGCTTCCACACGTGGTGGAAGAGGAAGGGTGTGCAGAATCACATAGCAAGAGAGGGGTGAGAGAGATGAAGGAGGCTGGGCTCAGTGGCTTACACCTGTATTCTCAGCACTTTATGAGGTGGGTGGATCACTTGAGGTCAGGACTTCAAGATCAGCCTGGCCAACGTGGTAAAACCCCTTCTCTACTAAAAATACAAAAATTAGCTGGGTGTGGTGGTGGGCGCCTGTAATTCTAGCTACTCGAGAGGCTGAGGCAGGAGAATCACTTGAACCCAGGAGGCAGAGGCTTCAGTGAGCTGAGATTGTGCCATTGTACTCCAGTCTGGGTGAAAAGGGCAAAACTCCTTCTCAAAAAAAAAAATAAATAAATAAAGAGTAGAAGGAGGTGCTAAGCTCCTTCCAGCTCTCAAAATAACTCATAGAGCAAGAATTCATTCATTACCATCAGTATAAGAATGACACCAGAACACTCATGAGGGGTGTCCCCACATGTCTGCCCATGACCCAAACACCTCCTATTAGGCCCTACTTGCAACAACAGGGATTACATTTCACTGAGATTTGGAGGGATCAAACCAAACTATAGCGTACTTTTACTTTTTTTTTTGGAAACAGAGTCTCACTCTGTTGGCCAGGCTGAAGCGCGATCATGGCTCACTGCAGCCTCAACTTCCCAGGCTCAAGTGATCCTGCCTCAGCCTCCTGAGTAGCTGGGACTACAGGTGTGCACCACCACACCCAACTAATTTTTAAATTTTTTGTAGAGACAGTCTCGCTACATTGCCCAGGCTGGTCTTGAACTCCTAGGCTCAAGCAGTCCTCCTGCCTGGCTTCCCAAAGTGTTGGGATTACAGGCATGAGCCACCATGCCTGGCTTAACTTCTTATATATTACATCTGTATCTCTTTTTTCCATAATAAGAACCCTAGGCTTGAAGGGCAGAGAAATTGGTAGAATAAGAAGATCCCCTAATTAACCATTTGCTTTATCCCACATTATAAACACAGCCATCTCAGAATAACAATACTAATGCTTCTACTACCAATTATGATTGTGGAAAACAGTTAAACTTTTTTTGGTATGTTATTCCCATCCTTCCCCTTCAAGCCTGGCCCACCCCCCTGCCCCACCCTTTTCTTTGAGACACGGTCTCACTATGTCACCCAGGCTGGAGTGCAGTGGCACAGTCTTGGCTCACTGCAGCCTCAACTTCCCAGGCTCAAGCGATCCTCCCACCTCACTCTGAGTAGCTGAGACTACAGGTGCACACCACCACGCACAGCTAATTTTTGTATTTTTTGTAGAGACGGGGTTTTGCCATGTTGCCCAGGCTGGTCTTGACTCTTGGACTCAAGCAATCTGCCCGCCTCAGTCTCCCAAAGTGCTGGGACTACAGGCGTTAGCCACTGCACCCGGACAAGCCCTTATGTTTTATTTTTATTTATTTATTTGTGGCTCGCTGCAACCTCCACCTCCCAGGTTCAAAGAATTCTCCTGCCTCAGCCTCTTGAGTAGCTGGGACTACAGGCGTGTGCCACTACTCCCGGCTAATTTTTTGTATTTTTAGTAGAGACAGGGTTTCACCATGTTAGCCAGGATAGTCTCAATCTCCTGACCTCGTGATCCACCCGCCTTGGCCTCCCAAAGTGTTGAGATTACAGGCGTGAGCCACTGCGCCCGGCCAGCCCCTATGTTTTAGTAGATGTACTCTATCTTTGAGAGATCATATATTATTTCTGTCAACTTGGGTTTTTTTGAGAAGCAGATGCCAAGACAAAGGAAACACCTGTGAGGGCTGGAGAGCAAGGGAGCAAGAGTAGGCAGGGAGAGGCTTTAGATTCAGAGGCCAGGCTGACCCCTGGGAGAGGACAGAGGGAGGAAGGACTGAGAAGGAAGTCTTAGACCATAGACCAGCTCTGAGAATAATCTCAGTCAAGTTGATGGGAAGTCCCTGAGGAAAAAGCTGCTCACGAGAGGTGTCCACTTTGGGCAGAACTGGGCACACCAGTAATCCTTTTGTGCTCAGTTGTTGTCTAGGAGCAGAGCCTAGAGGAAGTGTGGCTTCTGCATTCACAGGGGAAGCAGCTGGAGGCTGCCATTAATTATGACTCCTCTGGGCACTTTGTCAGGTTTTCTTGAAGGAGATTTGAGTGATGTAGCTCCACAACCTGCACAGTCTGCCCCTTATACTGCACAGATCCTCTTTTCCACAATGCACCCATGTTTCTTTCCATGGTTTCCCGAGGGGAAACCTAGAAAAGGAAGCTTTGGGGAACAAATTACAATCCCCATTTATGAAGTTAGTCATGGGGCCACGCTTGGGACTTACCTTCTCCCTTCTGTGCTATCCTAAGTTCCCATCACCTTCAGCTATCACCTCAGTGGGGCTTGGCTTGCTTAGTGGTATAACCCCAACCTTCATTCCTGAGAGGTCCAAGCCCTTGGTCGTCATACTCTTCTTGACCAGGGTTGCTGCAAATGTCCACTTACAGTTACAACTGGACAAGGGAGTACCAAGAGATACCCAAATGGATCATTTGGGCTTCACATTATTTTACCCCCTACTGACGTATAAAAACAGCACTATTCAAGCTCAGTCATCTCTGCCATGATGGTGACAGTTTTCTTGTCTACTCATTCTTAGATACAAGGAGTCCAAAGTACCCTGGTGGCAGCCAGAGTTCTGTAGTTCAGTGGGACTTAACGGGTGTAGTTGTGTCCAGGCAAGAATATGCCCCCTTTGGGGATTAGTGTTTCCAACCCTACAGAACCTAGAGTTCAGGGACAGGAAGCATAACATTCCCCAGTGGGTCCTTGGAAGTGATGGTAAGTGTAGCCACTCTTGCTTCTGCCCCTAGGTTCCTGGACCTATGCATTTTTCCTGTAGGGGACATAGCAGGAAGCTGTAATTTAGCTGTGATTATAGCTCTCTGATTTAATGCATGTGCTGGGTCCTGAAGGATGGCATCCAGTCCTTGCAGATTATTGCCTCCAGGTGAGTGCCCTAGTTGTGCCTTCAGTAAGCCATTCTGGTGCTCTTTCAGGTTGGCAGCTTCTGGATGGTGCAGTATATATATATATGACCAGTAGATCCTATTGTCATAGGCTCACTTGCTTACCTCCATTGTGAAGTGGGTCCCTGGTTAGATGCTATGCTGGATGGAATTCCATACCTGTGGATCAGTTACTCTGTAAACTTCTGAGGATGCTGGTGCCGGCTAAGGTTCTGTAGGCAGAAAAGGCAAGCTGATTCCCAGGATAGGTCTCTATCCCTGTGAGGATAAACTGCTGGCCTTTCCAGGATGGAAGGGGCCTCATGCAAGTGACTTGCCACCAGGTGGCTGGCTGGTCTCCTTGAGGAATAGTATTATATCTGGGACTCAGCATGGATCTCTGTTGCTGGCAGATTGGACACTCAGAGGCAGCAATAGCTAGATCAGCTTTGGTATGTGGGAGTCCATGCTTTTAGGCCCATACATAGTAGCCTTCATCTCTGCCACTGTGACCAATTCCATTCATGAGACTGTTGTGCCAGTTCCAGGATGGCCAGTGATGAAGTGGCTGAGTCATTTAATCTACTCAGTTGTTAGTTTTCTTTTGTGGTGGATGCTTTCTGGTGGGTGTTAATGTGTGATACAAAATCTTCACATTTTGTGCCTATTTCTAAATGTCCACCCACATGCTTCCTTGTCCTCAATCTTCCAGACTTTTTCTTCCAGCCTCTGACTAGGCAGCTAGATCCTTGGTTGCTGCCCAGGAACATGTCTCCTGTGTAGAGTTCTCCTTCCACAAGCAGCTGCAGCACTTGCAGTTCTGCTTTTGGGGAGATTTTCCCTTGCCTCTATCTTTCAAGAAAACCCCTGACTATGGCTGTCATGCAGACACTTTCCATTTTTGGCTTCCACCCACATGCTGAGTTGACCCACCAGTAAACCGAGCTTGGTTACCATTTCTATCTTGCAGTGAAGTACTACAGGCCCTGCCTAACTAGGACTTGGCTGACTTAACAGAACCCAGTCCATCATGGGCAGTTCTAGACTTATTGTCACTTGATGGTCAAGCATTGTATCTAAATTGGAGCCTAGTCACGTGCCAGGAACTGTTCCTCAAAAGATATATGCAGATGTCATGCTCCAGAAACCCAGAGGCCTGCTTTGTGATTATTTCACTGGGACTTTCAAAGAGATCTGTATTGCATCTTACCATCACTGACACTTCCAATGCCATAGGGTCTGCTGGATCATATGATCCAAAAGATAAGCTATTTGCCTAGCTGCCTCGACCTCCTGTAGAGCCCTTTTCTGTTCCAGGCTCCGTGTAAAGCTGGCAACTTTTGGTACCACCAGAGAAGAATTTCTAGGTGTGGAATGTGTGGCCTCCAGAATCCAAAGAGCCCTGCCACATTCTGTGCTTCCTTCTTTTTGGTAGGAAGGATGAAATGGGCATCAACTTGCATTTTACTTTGAAGGGAATGTCCTGGCACACCATGACCACTGAATACCTAAAAACTTCACATGTGTTCTTTTCTATTCCAAGGGAACAAGAGGATCAGAACAGTTGGCATTCACGTGGAACAGACAAAAATACTCATCTTCAGTTTTCCCCCAGAGTTATATTAACTCTCTTGCCTTCAGTCATCATGCAGAGAGAGATGGACAATCTGGACATCCCACAGAATAGCACACAGATGCATTAAATCAACTGCATCATAGCGACTGGGCAGGATAAGCAAGAGGTGGCTAGTGTGCTCCAGAAGGCAGATGATAAACCCTGTGAAAACTCAGGGACCTGCTCTGTGGCTGGAGACCAACTGTGCTGGGCCATGGAGATAACCTGGGGAGTTTTATCTTTACCATTAGAGACCTGAGAAGTCATGGAAGGGTTTTCTGGAGGTGGGTGATATGTTCGGATTTGCATTTTGAGGAAGAGATGTGAGCATCCTAGTGAGTAGCCACAGGGGAGATGAGCACAGCTTGGCTTAGGAGTGGTGGTAGAGCTGGAGGGAAGGGAATGGATTCTAGATTGCTTCAGAGGAAAGACTGGGAGGATCTGGTGATGCATTGCTTCTGGGGTAAGGAAGAAGAGGTATTAAGGATGTTGTATAGGCCTTAGGGATACTTGGTCTACACTTTAGTTCACAGCACAGACTTGTGATGTTAGTCAAACTAAGATTTGGGAGGTGGTGTGTACGTCCATGCTCACAGGCTTACAGTCACCTGTGTTTATACTCTCGAGCTATTTTGAACTTCCTTTTCTCATACTAATTCTGAGGGAACTGGGGCTGGCTGGGACACTTAAAAGAAGCCCTGGAACTCAAGGTTCCTTCCTGCCTTTCTCTGACCCTGAAAATAAAGCCTACTATTGGCTCCAGGGAGGGGTAGGACCTGAACACTTCTGCCTTGGCCCTTAGGCTGGGGTCATGGTGATCTCAACTTCTGAAAGGAGGTTTATTATAGGGTCTGAACTTTAACTCCAGCTAAACAGGTGGGATAGTTATAGCAACCTCAGAACTGCGGGATTAATTGCCTAGAGTCTGGTTTCAATTGCTTGAGTTTCTCAGCCAGAGCTCTAGGCTGCTCCAGAGCTGGGCCAAGGGCATCACTGGACCAAACTGTACATTACTTGCCATCTTGGTTCCTGATCTTCTTGTCCTTGGTAAGCTCTGGCCTTAAGGACAAGTATTCCTTCCCTACCCCTACAGGCTGTCACAGGCCTGGCAGCTCTTTGAACGCTTAAGCTCCACTTCCCCAAAATGTTGATGCTCTCACTGATGTTAAAACTGAGAACCAGGCCAGGCGCGGTGGCTCACGCTTGTAATCCCAGCACTTTGGGAGGCCGAGGCGGGCGGATCACGAGGTCAGGAGATCGAGACCACGGTGAAACCCCGTCTCTACTAAAAATACAAAAAAATTAGCCGGGCGTGGTGGCGGGCGCCTGTAGTCCCAGCTACTCGGAGAGGCTGAGGCAGGAGAATGGCATGAACCCGGGAGGCGGAGCTTGCAGTGAGCCGAGATTGCGCCACTGCACTCCAGCCTGGGCGACAGAGCGAGACTCCGTCTCAAAAAAAAAACAAAAAACAAAAACTGAGAACCAAAAACAGAACACATTAGGGACAGGCCTTCTGATAAATAAACCTTTAGCCAAAAGCGTGTGCAAATCTTTGTAAAAGCTATTCTTTCTGGCCTTGGACTTGTGCCTCTTTATACAGTTTTGGGGTTTGGAGGTACCTCTGGTGAGAGCTAGAAATGTGTGACCTGAGCCTACCACTGAGGCTCACTTGGTGGTGTAATTTACTAAGCTCAGTCTCTAGCATAATTGAGACCATGTAGATTTGTACAACTTTGTAGCAAAAATCAATCTGAAGGTTGAATTAAAATTGGTGCTTGGTTTTGTTTGCAACAAATTTCAATTTACTGAATTTACAATTGTAGTTGATTCTCTTGGGGGAGTTCTTTATTTAGAATAATGCTGTGGAACTTCAAGAAGGACATTAATCTGGGACACTGAGACAGCTAGGTTTTAGTCTTAGAATGTTGTAGGACCCATACAACATTCTATGGGTTCTGATCTTCTTGTCCTTGGTAAGCTCTGGCCTTAAGGACAAGTATTAGCTTCCCTACCCCTACAGGCTGTCACAGGCCTGGCAGCTCTTTGAACGCTTAAGCTCCACTTCCCCAAAATGTTGATGCTGTCACTGATGTTAAAACTGAGAACCAGGCCAGGCGCGGTGGCTCACGCTTGTAATCCCAGCACTTTGGGAGGTAGTGTGCCTTTCTGTTCCTCAGTTTTTTTATAAATAAAGTAAGCACCAAGTTATTGGTGTGTGCTAAAGACAAAAGACCTAACAAATAAATGATTCTCAAAAATAAGTCAGTAATAATTAGGCAAGAAAATTAAATAAGAGTCATCCAGATTGGAAAGGAAGAAGTGAAACTGTATTTGCAGATGACATGATCTTGTATGTAGAAAATCCTAAGGAATCTACTAAATAACTATTAGAATTAATAAAAAAGCTCAGAAGAGCTGGGTGCAGTGGCACATGCTTGTAATCCTAGCTAGTTGGGGGGCTGAGGTGGGAAGATTATATGAACCCAGGAGTTTGCAGCCAGCCTGGGCAACATAGTGAGACCTCATCTCAAAAAAAAAAAAAACAAAAAACAAACAAAAAAACAACAACAACTTAGAAGATTTCAGGATACAAGATCAATACACAAAAATAAGTTGTATTTTTGTATCAATATACAAAAATAAAACTTACTGCAATAGCAATAAACTGAAAATTAAGAAAACTCCATTTATCATAGCATCAAAATAAATAGAATACTTAGGAATGTTTAACAAAAAAAGTACAGAATGTATGCTCTGAAAACTACAAAACATAATTGAAGGAAATGAAAGAAGACCTAAATAAATAGAGAGACATCATTGTTCATGGATCATTGGTAAGCTGGTAATACTCTTCAGACTGATCAATAGATTCAGTGTAATCCCTATCAAAATCCCATCTGACTTATTTGCAGAAATTGACAAGCTGATCCTAAAATTCATATGGAAATTCAAGGGACCCAGAATAGCCGCAGCAAGCTTGAAAAACAACAAAGTTGGAAGATTTGTACTTACCTATTTCAAAGCTTACTACAGTAATCAAGATGGTAGAGTATTGGCATAAGGATAGACATATAGATCAATGGAATAGAATTGAGCACATAAATAAATCCTCACATTTATGGTCAAATAACTTTTGGCAAGGGTGCCAAGACAATTCAATGAGAGAAATAATAGTCTTTTCAACAAATGATGCCAGGGCAACTGGATATCCACATGCAAAAGAATAAAGTTGGACCCTACTTCACATTACATGCAAAAATTAACTCAAAATGGATTGATGATCTAAATGTAAGAGCTAAAGCTATATATAGGCATACATCTTTATGACCTTAGATTAGGCAATGGTTTCTTAGCTATGACATTCAAAGCACAAGCAACAAGCTGGGCACAGTGGCTCATACCTGTAATCCCAGTACTTTGGGAGGCCAAAGCAGGAGGATTACTTGAGGTCAGGAGTTCAAGACCAGCCTGGGAAATATGGTGAGACCCCAATCTCTACAAAAAAAATAACAAATTAGGCCAGGCCCAGTGGCTCACACCTGTAATCCCAGCATTTTGGGAGGCTGAGGTGGGTGGATCACTTGAGGCCAGGAGTTTGAGACCAGCCTTGCCAACATAGTGAAACCTTATCTCTACAAAAAAAAAAAAAAAAAAAGCAACAAACAAAACTGGACTTCTATAAATTTATATTTATTTTATTTTTATTTCTGTTTTATTTTTCCATAGGTTATTGGTGTACAGGTGGTGTTTGGTTACATGAGTAAGTTCTTTAGTGGTGATTTGTGAGATTTTGGTGCCCCCCCTTCCCCCCAAGTCTCCAAAGTCCATTGTATCATTCCTATGCCTTTGCATCCTCATAGCTTAATCCCTACATATCAGTGAGAACATACGATGTTTGGTTTTCCATTCCTGAGTTACTTCAATCTCATCCAGGTCACTGCAAATGCCATTAATTCATTCCTTTATATGTCTGAGTAGTGTTCCATCATGTATACATACCACAGTTTCTTTATCCACTCGTTGATTGATGGGCATTTGAGTTGGTTCCACAATTTTGCAATTGCGAATTGTACTGCCATAAATGTGTGTGTGCAATATTTTTTTCGTACAATGACTTCTTTTCTTCTGGGTAGAAACCTAGTAGTAAGTTTTTTAAGGAATCTCCACACTGTTTTCCATAGTGGTTGTACTAGTTTACATTCCCACCAGCTGTGTAGAAGTGTTCCTTGATCACTGCATTCACGCCAACATCCACTGTTTTTGATTATGGCCATTCTTGGAGGAGTAAGGTGGTATCACATTGTGGTTTGGATTTGCATTTCCCTGATAATTAGTGATGTTGAGCGTTTTTTTCATACATTTGTCAGCCATTTGTATATCTTCTTTTGAGAATTGTCTATTCATGTCCTTAGCCCACTTTTTGATAGGATTGTTTGTTTTTTTCTTGGTGATTTGTTTGAGTTCATTGTAGATTGTGGATATTAGTGCTTCGTTAGATGAATAGATTGTGAAGATTTTCTCCTACTCTGTGGGTTGTGTACTCTGTTAACTGTTCCTTTTGCCATGCAAAAGCTCTTTAGTTTAAGTCCGAGCTATTCATCTTTGTTTTTATTGCATTTGCTTTTGGGTTCTTTGTCATGAAATCCTTGCCTCAGCCAATGTCTAGAAGGGTTTTTCCAATGTTATCTTCTAGAATTTTTATAGTTTCATGTCTTAGATTTAAGTCCTTAATCCATCTTGAGTTGATTTTTGTATAAGGTGAGAGATGAGGCTCCAGTTTCATTCTTCTATATGTGGCTAGCCAATTATCCCAGCACCATTAGTTGAAAAGGGTGTCCTTCCCCCACTTTTTGTTTTTGTTTGCTTTGTCTAAGATCAGTTGGCTCTACAAAAAAAAAAAAAAAAAAAAAGCAAGAGCAACAAACAAAACTAGACTTCCATAAATTTAAAAACTTTATGTTTCAAGGAACAGTTTCAAGAAAGTGAAAATACAACCCATAGAATGAGACAAAATATGTGTAACTCATATATCTGACAAGGGACCAGTATCCAAAAAACATAAAGAACTCTTAGAACTCAGTAATAAGAAGACAACACAATTTAAGAATGGGCAAAGAATCTGAAGAGACATTTCTTCAAAGAAAATGTACAAATGACTGATAAGCATGTGAAAAGATGCTCAACATTGTTAGCCACCAGGGAAATGTAAATCAAAGCCACGATGAGATACCACTTTATACCCACTAGAATGGCTATAAGCAGAAAGACAGATATAAGTGTTGGTAAGAATGTGGAGAAACAGGAATTCTCATGCATTGCTAGTGGAAATGTAAACGAGTGCAGCCACTTTGGAAAATAGTCTGGCAGTTCCTCAAAAGGTTAAACATAAAAGTTAGTTTATAACTCAGCAGTTCTAGGAATCAGCCCACAGGAAATGAAAACACATGTTTACACAAACGCTTGTACATGAAAGTTCATAGCAGCATTATTCATAATAGTCAAAAGGTAGGAACAACACAAATGTCTATCAAATGATGAATGGATTAACAAAATGAGATGTTATTCGGCCAGATAAAGAATTAAAGTACCAATACATTCTGCAACGTGGATTACCCTTGAAAAGACCATATATGGTATGATTCCACTTATACAAAATGTTCAGAAGAGGCAAATCTGTAGAGGCAGAAAGAGAATAGGGGTTGTGTTGGGCTGGGGAACAAATGAAGAGTAACTACAGTGAATGTGGGATTTCTTTTCGGGCTGATAAAAATATTCCAAAGACAGCCATGGTGATGGTTTGCACAACTCTGTAAATATAATAAAAACCATTGAATTGTATGCTTTAAATTGGTTAATTCTATGGTATGTGAATTATTATTATCACTATTATTATTTTGAGACAGAGTCTCGCCCTATTGCCCAGGCTGGAGTGAAGTGGCACGATCTCAGCTCACTGCAACCTCCACCTCCCAAGTTCAAGCGATTCTCGTGCCTCAGCCTCCCCAGTAGCTGGGATTACAGGCGTGCGCCACCATGCCTAGCTAATTTTCGTATTTTTAGTAGAGACAGGGTTTCACCATGTTGGCCAGGCTAGTCTGGAACTTCTGACCTCAAGTGATCCGCCCACCTCAGCCTCCCAAAGTACTGAGATTACAGGCGTGAGCCACCATCCCCAGCTGATGGTATGTGAATTATATCTCAATAAAGCTGTTATAAAAATGTCAGCAATTAATAGATTCAAATTATTGCAGTTATTCCAAAGTCCTTAGATCTATTTCATGTTCTTTCAGTAGGGTATCCAACTGAGACTAATGCATTCTCCAGGATGCAGGACATTCAGTGCTAAAACCTGGGAAGTCCTGAGCAAATCAGGGTGAGTTGGTCACCCTACCTCCAGGAGACATTTCTTAGGGATCAGCCATAAGGTTTGCTTGACCTTGAAGAAGGAAGTTGAAGGGAATTTCCTGTTCTCAACCCTGTTCTTGGGGAAGTCCAGAGTGCTGGAAAGAAACATTCTGTCTAAATCTCCTTCAGGCAATAAAACATATCATATGATTAAAAAAAAAAACCTGGAAAGGATACCTTTCAGAGAATCTTTCAAGCATGGATTCCATTTCCTCCTCAATTATATTATCACATAACTAATATTTGATGGAGAGGCATTTCTGCTTACTGAATATACATATATTTCCCCACAATATTCCCAGTGCTCTTATAGTTGGGCAGGGCCATGTGACTATTTCTGGTCAGGCAGAAACAGGCACAGGCTCTGGTTTGTCCTTACAGGTTCCAGTTTGTCCTCCCTTTTCCCTACTTCTATGCAGCTTTCTTCCCAACCTCCAGCCCTGCTGATCAGCAGAGACTCCAGGGCCACCACTATGTAAAAGGCAACAGTCTCCCCTAGAATTCTTCACCAGCACCCATAATCCTTATGACAAACCCCCTTTTCTAATAAACATCCGATTTTATTTACAAAGCATTAAAGCTTCAGCAGGAAGTACCCAAGGCTAAGTCTCATCTTGTACAAAACTACAGAATTTTTTTTTTTTTTTGAGACGGAGCCTTGCTCTGTTACCCAGGCTGGAGTGCAGTGGCACGATCTCAGCTCACTGCAACCTCCTCCTGGGTTCAAGCAATTCTCCTGCCTCAGCCACCTGAGTAGCTGGGATTACAGGCGCCCACCACCACGCCTGGCTAGACAAACCCCCTTTTCTGAATCACTCACTGTGCTTCTGCTACCCTGCTTAGACCCTAACTGGTACAGAGGGCCACGTGGCCACTGCCTGGCATGGGGCAGTCATCTCTGTCCTCTGGCCTCACGTGATGTGTTTCTTGCCAGGCATCAGGAGATGTGGCCTGAGAACTGCCATTCACCAACCTCCTCCAGCTTTGGCTCAGGGTGACCAGATGGAGGGAATCCCCAGGGCTGTGATCAGAGGGCTGTACTCAAGGCCAGGGCAACTAGAACAGCAAGAAATCACTGACTCTCCTGGGAAGGACCTGGGTGCCTCTGAGCTGTGAGCCCGCTGGAGCCACACTATATTCCCTCAGTTACAGCGCTTAGGTGGAAAACATGTATCTGGGTGTTTTCTTCTATTTCCAACACAAACTCTGAGCCCTGGTGATAAAGATAAATATGCGATTCCAAGGCTGCTTTGACATAGGACACATTTGGAACTTAACACTTCACCTCATTCAAATCCCTACTTACTAGGTAGCTCAGACTTTGTGTTCATTTTTGTTTTTGTTTTTAGACAAAGTTAAGGCACCCACTGCTCAACTGCTGCTCCTCAGTCTTCATGGTCGTGTAGCTTTTCTGCAGGGAACTGACTGGAAACAACTAGGTTGGTTTTGTAGCAAATGCAATATTCCTCTCAAGATAGTTGGCTTGGGAGCACACACTTATTCCAATAATTCTGCCGTTGCTCAAAGCCCTTTTGTATCTCTGGTTGAGTCTTCACTTCCCGACTGATTACCTAATACACTCATTGTGCTGGCAAAACTTTGTCCTACAAAAGAGGATTTAAGTGTTTAGAAATAGATGTCTTAGTCACCTTAGGCTGCTATAACAAAATACAATAAACTACAAACATTTATTTTCACAGTTCTGGAGGCTAGGAAGTCCAAGATCAAGGCACCAACAGATTTGGTATCTGGTGAGGATCTGCTTTGCAGAGATAACCATTAGTGGGGTTGCTGGATCACATGGTAGTTCTATTTTTAGTTTTTTGAGAAATCTTCATACTGTTTTCCATAGTGGTTGTACTAATTTACATTCCCCACCAAGAGTGTGTAAGAGTTCCCTTTTCTCCACATTCTCACTTGCATTTGTATATTTTGTCTTTTTAATAATAACCATTTTAACTGGTGTTAAGAGGATACCTCATTGTGGTTTTATTTGCATTTCCCTGATGACTAGTGATGTTGAGTATTTTTTTTTATTATACTTTAAGTTCTGGGGTACATGTGCAGAACGTGCAGGTTTATTACATGATGTTGAGTATTTTTTTTTTTAACAGGATTGGCCATTTGTTTGTCTTTTCTTGATTTTTTTTTTCTTTTTTTTGTTTGTCTTTTCTTGAGAATTGTGTTTGTGTCCATTGCCCATTTTTAATGTGATTATTTTTTCCGTTAAGTTGTTTGAGTTCCTCGCATATTCTGGATATTAGTCCCTTGTCAGATAAATAGTTTGCAAATACTTTCTCCTGTTCAGCCGGCTGCCCCTTCACTCTGTTGATTGCTTCCTTTGCTTTGTAGAAGCTTTTTGGTTTAATATAGTCCTATTTGTCTATTTTTGTTTTACTTCTCTATGCTTTTGAGGTCTTAGCCATAAAATCTTTGCCTAGAACAATGTTCTGAAGTGTTTTCCCTGTTTTGTTCTAGTAATTTATAGCTTCAGATCTTTTAAGTATTTAATCCATTTTGAACTCAAGATGGATTTTGTATATGGTGAGAAATAGGGGCCTAGTTTCATTCTTTTGCATATAAATATCCAATTTTTCCAGCACCACTTATTAAAGAGGGTGTCCTTTCCCCAGTGTATGTTCTTGGTGCCTTTGTTGAGAATCAGTTGGCTATAAATATGTAGCTTTATTTCTGGGCTCTCTATTCTGTTCCATTGGTCCACGTCTATGTTTATACTAATACTATGCTGTTTCCATTACTTATAGCCTTGTAATATATTTTGAAGTCAGGTAGTATGATGCTTCCAGCTTTATTCTTTTTCTTTTTTTTGAGACAGGGTCTGGCTTTGCTGCCCACGCTGGAGTGTGGTGGCATGATCATGGCTCACTGCAACCTCTGCTCTGCCTCCCAGGTTCGAGTGATCCTCCTGCTTCAGCCTCCTGAGTAGCTGGGACTACAGGTATGTACCACCATGCCCGGCTAATTTTTGTAATTTTGGTAGAGACGGGGTTTTGCCATGTTGCCCAGGCTTGTCTTGAACTCCTGAGCTCAAGCAATCTGCCCACCTTGGCCTTCCAAAGTGCCAGGGCTACAGGCGTGAGCCACCGTGCCTGGCTTGCCAACTTCATTCTTTTTGCTTAGGATCGTTTTGGCTATTCTGGCTCTTTTTTGGATCCATATGAATTTTAGGATTTTTTTTCTATTTCTTTGAAAAATGACATTGATATTTTGATAGGGATTGCATTGAATCTGTAGATTGCTTTGTGCAGTATGGTCATTTTAGCAATATTCTTCCAATCCATGAGCATAGGATAGCTTTCCATTTGTTTGTATCCTCTTGGATTTCTTTCATCAGTGTTTTATAGTTTTCCTTATAGAGGTCTTACTTTCACTTTGGTTCTTACATTTCTCTGATGAGTGGGTTACGAAAGAATCTAGGTAGAAATAGTGACCATGTCTAGGGCAAGAAAACTCAGAATTTCTAAGAAGGGACGTCACAGAACTAAGTAGGGTTTCAGGACAGTTATGCTTGCATGTGGTTTCTTAACTGGCCTGCCACTTCTTTCCAAAGTTTAATCAGCCAGGTAGGTACTGAGCACAGATTCAGTGCTGGCACCTTTGCTGGCTGGGATGTGAACAGAAATAAATAATATCAGGCCCTCCTTCCCCTAGGCAGCCTCCCACGCAAGACTAAGTGGATGTCTTGGTCAAGGGCAGATTCCATGGGCATAGTGGAAATCATAATGGTGATGGTGATGATGACTAACATTATAGAGTACTAACTCTAAGCCAAGCACTGTTACAAGTACTTTACAAGTATTACTCATCTGATTCTTACAAACATTCTTATCCTCATTTTGTAGGTGGGGAAATCAAGGCATGGGGGAGGTGAACTAACTTGCCACACAGCTGATAAATAGTAGAGCTGGTGAAAAAGGAGGCTGTCAGGGAAGGCTTCTGGGGAAGGCGCTGCACCTGTGCCAGGCCTGGGGCAGGTGATATCAATGTGGAAGAAAGGGGGAAGGCATCATGCTTAGCCGGGGCATGGTTTGTACTGGCTACATGTTTCTTTGGAGTCCTGTTGCCAGTCTGCCCACACTGGGCTCAGCAGCCCCAGGGAACTCTGGGCCTGCCCTGGCCTCCACCTGCCACACTGTCTTTGTGAACATTCCCTCAGCCTGGCACAAAGCAGGAGGTTTTGGGTAGTTGCTGGACCCTTGGGACTTGATGTTTACAACTGCTCACAGGTGGATGCTGCTTCAACAACCACTCCTGATTTCTTTTGGTACTTCTCTTGCTGAAAATAGTTGAATTACAAAAGCAATGCATAGTAATGATAGAAAATACGCAATTATTATGCACGGAGTGGGAAGACAACCAGAACCGACTCCTGCTGCTTGTTCAAGTTGGAGGAGATGACTCTCAAAAGGTTTCTTGATGAAATTTCCAACACAAAAGACAAGATCTTATTGCTGGAAGAAGCGGATTTTGTGAGGGAGGCCTCACACTCTGCATATGAAAACAAAGAACCTGAGGATTTGGTAGTGTCCTCTTGGTGGCAGGTGAGTATCCCGAAGGCACAGAGTGGAGCCTGGAGGGGGCAGAAGTGAGGCCATTCCTCTCCCCTGGTGAGTGTCCAGTGAAAATCTCCCAGGAGAAGGGTTAGCCAGGACACGTCGGAACAGAGATGTTCCTGTAGATTTTAAGTTGTCTATAGTACCATGTAGGGCTGTAGCCCTTCAGCAGTGCCTCATGTAAGATACTCCTTGGGGGAAATCAAAGAAAAGGGGCAGTGTTCCATATTTGGGTTAATTAGGGCAGAGAGAAGGGAACAGCTGCAGAAAGCAGGATGCCAGGGAAATCGAGAGCAGCAGGAAGAGGAAACTGGAGTGAACATGACAGCTAAGCACCAGGAAATTTGCAGTAATGTTGGGGGAGGGCCATGGACTTTGCATAAAACATAGAATGAAGATTTCAGCCATTTTTATTTCAATCTTAAAGCGTGATCCCGTTAATCTGGAAGATTTGAGGATAATGAGGTGGCAGAAATATGGGCTACAAACATAAACAAATGGAAGAAAATGCCCCCTCTCCACCCATCAAGAAGAGAGAGTAACTCCAAACATTTTGGTGTGTATCCTTCAGACTTTCTTCTGTGCACACATACACTTCTACATCTAATTTTTAAAGCAGAATTAATATGCACATCATTTGGTAGTCTGCTTTTTCCATTTAACATGGTATTGTGAGCATCCCTTCATTTTTAATAAATGCTTATCTTTGGCATCATTTCTGGGGAGGTGGAGATACCTTAATCGACCCACCTCATCACACAGTCAAAGCATCATGTTTTGCTTTTAGCTGTGTTGTTATGAAAGTTGGAATGCTCATAAAGAGTCAGTTCTATAAAATTTGCTACAAAAAATAGCAATCCTGGGCCAGGTGCAGTGGCTCACGCGTATAATCCAAGCACTTTGGGAGGCCGAGGTGGGTGAATCACCTGAGGTCAGGAGTTTGAGACCAGCCTGACCAACATGGAGAAACAGGCCCTTTCAATTTATTTGGAAATTCATGGGCTTTAGTTCTAAGAGTTTTTCTTAAGTTATCCCTTGGATGTTTTCCTTCCCTTCTTTTTCTCTATTTCTCTTTCTGGAACATCTATTATTGAGAAATTATATGTTCTGCATCTCTTTGTTCACTCATTTTTTCCATCTCTGTTTTTTGTTTTTGCTTTGTTTTTGGAAGATTTCCTCAGTTTTATTATCTAGCACTTTCTAGTAAGCGTTTTAGTTTTTAAAAATGGCAGATCACGAGGTCAGGAGATTGAGACCATCCTGGTTAACACGGTGAAACCCCATCTCTACTAAAAATACAAAAAATTATCCAGGCGCAGTGGTGGGCGCCTATAGTCCCAGCTACTCGGGAGGCTGAGGCAGGAGAATGGCATGAACCCGGGAGGCGGAGCTTGCAGTGAGCCGAGGTCGCACCACTGCACTCCGGCCTGGGCGAAAGAGCGAAACTCCGTCTCCAAATAAAAAAATAAAAAAATAAAAATAATAAATAAATAAATAAATAAATGAAACATAAGACATAAACAACGAAGTGCACAAATCCCAAGTGTACTTGTAGGTTGGTGAACTATCATCACAGGCTGGGAATACTTCCCAACCAGGCCAAGGAACAGAACAGCACTGGGACCCTACAACCCTCTCGTGCCCTCGAGCTCCACTTCCCCATTTTCCTAAACCCCAGACCATCACTATCCCAACTTCTAACACCATAAATTAATTTTGTTGTTTCCAGTGATTTTTCAAATTTAAGTGTATAACAGAATCACCTGGAAGATTTGTTAAAACATATTTCTGGGACACACTCTCAAAGTTTCTGGTTCAGTAGGTCTGGGGTAGAACCCAAGAATGTTCATTCCTTTCTTTTGTTTTTTTTTGAGATGGAGTCTCATGCTGTTGCCTGGGCTGGTGTGCAGTGGCGTGATCTCGGCTCACTGCAACCTCTGCCTTGCAAGTTCAAGTGATTCTCCTGCCTCAGCCTCCCAAGTAGCTAGGATTATAGGCGCCCGCCACCATGGCTGGCTAATTTTTTGTATTTTTAGTACAGACGGAGTTTCACTGTTGGCCAGGCTGGTCTCAGACTCCTGACCTCATGATCTGCCCGCCTCAGCCTCCCAAAGTGCTGGGATTACAGACGTGAGCCACTGCACCCTGCCTGAGAATGTTCATTTCTAACATGTTACCAGGTGATGCTGATGCTGCTGGCCCGGGACAACACTTTGAGAGCTAATGGCCTATTCTTGAACTTATTACAAATGGAATCATATGGTGTGTATTCTTTTGCTCAACATTAACTTCGTGAAATTCGTCCATTTATTAAAATGTAGCTGACATTCATTAATTTTATTTTTAAAAATTTTTGAGACAGGGTCTCACTCTGTTGCCCAGGCTGCAGTGCAGTGCCATGATCTTGGCTCACCGCAGCCTCTCAAGTGACCCTCCCACCTCAGTTTCCCAAGTAGCTGGGACTACAGGCATGCACCATTGTGCTTGGCTAATTTTTGTATTTGTAGAGATGGGGTTTCACCATGTTGCCCAGGCTAGTCTCAAATTCCTGAGCTCAGGCAATCCTCCTGCCTTAGCCTCCCAAATTGCTGGGATTACAGGCATGTGCCACCATGCCCAGCTGAAGTTCATTAATTTTAATTGCTGAATAGTATGACTATACCATGTAATATGAAGTTATTATTATTATTTTTTTTGCTGTTGATGGGTATTTGGGTTATGACTAGTCTTTGGTTATTATGAATAATGGTGCTAAGAACATTCTTTGAGAGTTTTTTGTGCAAGTGTACATACATTTCTGCTGGGCATGTATACATAGGAGAGGAATTGCTGGCAGGTAGCATGTGTCAAACTCTTCCAGAGTGGTTATATCAATTTTCACTCCCACCAGCATGAGATGAGTGTTCTTCTTGTGCTGCATCCTGGACAACACTTGATATCATCAATCTTCTTATTTTTAGCCATTCTGGTGGGAATCCAGTGGTATCTTGTTGTGGTTTTAATTTGCATTTCCATGATGACTAATGATGTCAAATGTTTTTTCATATGTGTATTGGCTACTTGGATATCCTTTCTGATGAAGTCCCCGTTCAAGTTTCTTGCCCATTTTTCGATTAATTTTTCAGATCTTTTCTTCTTGGTTTATAATAGTTTTTTATATATTCTGGATATAACTATTAGTTGGTAATACATATCACGGTATCTTTCACTCTGTGGTTTGCCTGTACTCTGTTAATGGTGAATTTTGATGAATAGGAGTTTTAAATTTTGACGTAATCCAATCTTTTCTTCTATGTTTAGTGTTTTTTGAATCCTATTTAAGAAATCTTTCCTTACCATAGAAAAGGTCATAAAGATATTTTCCTATATTATCTTTAGAGGATTAGTTGTTCTGCCCTTCACATTTTGATCCATGATCCACCTGGATTGATTTTTTTTAAATGTATATGGTGTTTTGTTGTTTTATTTTTAAGTTTTTTAAAAAAATATGGATATCCAATGGCTAAAACATTGGAAGAAATAGACAGTAGGTAAAGAGAAGAAAAACTTAAAGAAAAAAGGACCCAATACTGTTTATTGAAAGGATTACCCTTTCTACACTACTCTGAAGCACTACCTTTTTCAAAAATGAAGGGTCCAGGCTGGATGTGGTGGCTCATGCCTGTAATCCCAGCATTTTGGGAGGCTGAGGCAGGCAGATGACCTGGGGTCAGGAGTTCAAGACAGCCTGGCCAACATGGTGAAACCCCATCTCTACTAAAAATACAAAAACTAGCTGGGTGTGGTGGTGCGTGCCTGTAATCCCAGCTACTCGGGAGGCTGAGGCAGGAGAATCACTTGAACCTGGGAGATGGAGTTTGCAGTGAGCCGAGATCGTGCTACTGCACTCCAGCCTAGGCGACAGAGTGAGACTTCGTCTCAAAAACAAAAAACAACAACAAAAAAAGAAGGTTCTACATATGTGGGTCCCTTTCTGGACCCACAGAAAGGGGATTGGTCTATTTGTTTACCTATGTGCCAATATCAAAGTTAATTGCTGTAGCTTTATAATAAGTCTTGATACTTAATAGTGTTTCCATCTTGTTCTTCTTTTTAAGAATGTCTTGACTATTTTTTAGTCTTTGCATTTCCATATATTGTAGAATCAGCTTGTCAATTTCCATGAACAACATTGCTAATATTTTTTATTGAGATTGCATTTAATCTGTAGATCAATGTGAGAAATGTTGGCATCTTCATAATATTGAGTCTTTGAATCCATGAATATGTTATATTCATTAATTTAATCTTCTTTAATTTTCTAATGTCTTATTGTTTCCTGGGTAGAGGTCTTTCACATATTTTTATTATATGTGTCCCAAAGGTACTCACTATTTTTTATGCTATTGTAAACAGTACCTTTAAATTTTTACTTTCAGCTGGGTGCAGTGGCACATGCCTGTAGTTACAGCCCTTTGGAGGCCAAGGTGGGAGGATCACTTGAGCCCAGGAGTTCGAGACCAGCCTAGGCAACATAGCAAGAACCTGTCGCTACAAATTTTTTTTTTGATTAGCTGAATATGGTGGCATGCACCTATAATCCCAGCTGCTCGAGAGGCTGAGGCAGGAGGATCACTTGAGCCCAGGAGTTTGAGACTGCAGTAAGTGGTGATCATGCCACTGCACTCTAGCCTGGGTAAAAAAGCAAGATCCTATCCCTCAAAAAAAAAATTTTTTTTTAACTTCCTATTTGTTGCTGTTACTTTATAGAAATACATTTGATGTTTCTCGCATCCAGAAACCTCAAGTGTATCCATCAGGATAAGCTAGGTTATGCTACAGTAAAAAAACAAAAACTTTCACTTCTTTAAACAGCATTTGCCTTTCACTTACACTATAAATCCACTACAGATCTGCATGAAAGCCCTGCCCTTTGAAGTCACTCATGGACCCAGACTGATAGAGGATCTGTCTCAGCATATGCTTCAAGATTCTCATGGGTACAGAAAACAGAGAACATGGTTAACCATGAGCTGGCTCCTAAAGCTTCTTCCCAGAAGATACACATAGCACTTAGCCAAAGTAAATCACATAGGTATGTTTAAGTTTAGCAATGCAGGGAGGCACGTAGAATATTTGTGAACAATAGTACAGTTAGCCATATTAATTATAATGACTTCATCTGGACAAGCATAGCTTGTTTTACTGTACTTTGCCTTGCTGTCCTTCACAGATACTGCATTTTTTTTTTTTTTTTTTTTTTTTACAAATTGAAGGTTTGTGGCAATCTTGCAATGAGCAAGTCTGTTGGTACCATTTTTCCAACAGCATGTGTTCACTTCATGTCTGTGTGTCACATTTTGGTAATTCTTGCAGTATTTCACGCCTTTTAATTATTATATCAGTTAGGGTGATCTGTAATCAGTTATCTTTGATGTTACTATTGTCATTGTTTTGGGGTACCACAAACCATACCCATGTAAGCTTACAAATTTAATAAATGTTGTGTATATTCTCACTACTCCACTGACTGGCCCGTCTCCCATCTCTCCCCCTCTCCTCAGGCCTCCCTATTCCCTGAGACAAAACAATATTGAAATTATAATCCTACAGTAGCCTCTGTGTGTTCAAGTGAAAGGAAGAGTTGCAAGTCTCTCACTTTAAATTCAAAGCTAGAAATGATTAAGCTTAGTGAGGAAGGCATGTCAAAAGCTGAGATAGGCTGAAGACTAGGCCTCTTGCCCCAAACAGTTAGCCAGGTTGGGAAAGCAAAGGAAAAGTTCTTGAAGGAAATTAAAAGTGCTATTTTAGTGAACATATGAATGGTAAGAAAGTCAAATAGCCTTATTGCTGATATGGAGAAAGTTTTAGTGGTCTGGATGGAAGATCAAACCAGCCACAACATCCCCTTAAACCAAAGACTAATCCAGAGCAAGGCCCTAACTCTCTTCAGCTCTGTGAAGGCTGAGATAGGTGAGGAAGCTGCAGAAGAAATGTCAGAAGCTAGGAGAGGTTGGTTCATGAGGTTTAAGGAAAGAAGCCATCTTCATAGTGTAAAAGGGCAAGGTGAAGCAGCAAGTGCTGATGGAGAAGCTACAGCAAGTTATCCAGATCTAGCTAAGATCACTGATGAAGGTGGCCACTCTAAACAGCAGACTTTCAATGTAGATGAAACAGCCTTCTCTTGGAAGGAGATGCCATTTAGGACTTTCATGGCTAGAGAGGGGAAGTCAGTGCCTGGCTTTGAAACTTCGAAGGACAGGCCGACTCTCTTGTTAGGCACGAATACAGCTAGTGACTTTAAGTTGAAGCCAGTGCTCATTTACTCAGCCTGTGCTCTATAAATGGAACAACAAATCTGGGATGGCAACACATCTGTTTACAGCATGATTTACTGAATCTCTTAAGCCCACTGTTGAGATCTACTGCTCAAAAAAAAAAAAAAAAAAAAAAAGACTCCTTTCAAAATATTACTGCTGATTGACAATGCACCTAGTCACTCAAGAGCTCTCTGATGGAGATGTACTGGGAGATTCATGTTGTTTTCATGCTTGCTAACACAGCATTTATTCTGTAGCCCATGGATCAAGGCGTAGGTGTGACTTCCATGTCTTATTTAAGAAATACATTTCATAAGGCTATAGCTGCCACACATAGTGATTCCTCTGATGGATCTGGGCAAAACGAAAATATTCTGTAAAGGATTCACCATTCTAGATGCTATTAAGAACATTTATGATTAATGGAAGGAGGTCAAAATATCAACATTAATGGGAGTTTGGGAGAGGTTGATTCCAGCCCTCATGCATGACTCTGACAGGTTCAAGACTTCAGTGGAGGGAGTAATTACTGATGTGACAGAAACAGCAAGAGAACTAGGATTAAAAGTGGAGCCTCAAGATGTGACTGAATTGCTGTAATCTTATGATTAAACTTGAAGTTGCTTCTTATGGATAAACAGGAAAGTGGTTTCTTGAAATGGAATCTACTGGTGAAGATGCTGTGAACACTGTTGAAATGACAACAGAAGATTTACAAAATTATGTAAACTTAGCTGATTAAGCAGTGGCAGGGTTTGAGAGGATTGGCTCCAATTTTGAAAGAAGTTTTACTGTGGGTAAAAATCCCATCAAACAGCATTGCATGCTATAGAGAAACCTTTTGTGAAAGAAAGAGTCAATTATGTGGCAAACTTCACTGTTGTCTTGTTTTCAGAAATCGTCACAGTTACCCTAGCCTTCAGCAACCAACCACCACCCTGAGCAGTCAGCAGCCATCAATATTGAGGCAAGCCCCTCCACCAGCAAAAGGATTACAACTCGCTGAAGACTCAGATGATTGTTAGCATTTTCAGCAATAAAGTATTTTTAAATTAAAGAATGTACATTTTTAGACATGATGCTATTGTACAATAGACTACAGTGTAGCGTAAACGTACCTTTTTTTTTTTTTTTTGAGACAGGGTCTCATTCTGTTACCCAGGCTGGCATACAGTGGCATGATCTCAGCCCACTGCAGCCTTGACTTATTAGGCTCCAGTAATCCTTCCACCTGTCAGCCTCCTAAGTAGCTGGGACCACAGGCTTGTGCCACCATGCCCAGCTAATGTTTGTAATTTTTGTAGAGACGGTTTTGCCATGTTGCCCAAGCTAGCCTTGAACTCCTGAGCTCAAGCAATCCACCTACCTTGGCCTCCCAAAGTGCTGGGATTACAGGTGTGAGCCACCATTCCTGCCCAATCATAACTTTTATTTGCAATGGGAAACAAAAAAATTTGTGTGACTCACTTTATTGTAATATTTGCTTTATTGTGGTGGTCTGGAATTGAACCCGTAATATCTCTGAGGTATGCCTGTACTTTTAAAAAGTTTCTAAATCCACGTTGATATTGTTTGTGAATAATTCATTTTTATCCCTTTCCAACCGTTAGACTTAATTTCTTTTTCTTGTCTTAATGACTTACCTAGGATTCCTAGTACAATGTTGAAGTGATGATAGCTGGCATTCTACTGTGTTCCCTGTTGCAGAGAAGCTTTTAAGTTTTCACCATTAAATGTGAGTTTGCTCTAGGTTTGGGGTAGATATTCTTTATCAGATTAAGAGAATTCCCTTCTACTCTTAGATTGCTAGGCATTATTATCATAAGTGGATGTTGACTTTTTTTTTTGAGAAGGAGTCTCGCTCTGTCACCCAGGCTGGCATAATCTCGGCTCACTGCAACCTCTACCTTCCAGGTTCAAGTGATTCTCCTGCTTCAGCCTCCCAAGTAGCTGGGATTACAGGCACCCACCACCACGCTTGGCTAATTTTGTATTTTTAGTAGAGACGGGGTTTCACCATGTTAGTCAGGCCGGTCTCGATCTCCTGACCTCGTGATCCGCCCGCCTCGGCCTCCCAAAGTGCTGGGATTATAGGCCTGAGCTGCTGCACCCGGCCGGATGTTGACTTTTATCAGAAGATTTCTGTGCCCCTATTGAGAAAATTATGTACTTTTTTTCTCTTTTAATAAAACAGTGTGATTAATTACTTGGGTTGTTTCCTTGGGTTTAATTTGCTGTTCTTTTTCTTATTAGTTTTAGCTTAAGCTGTGTCCAAGACACACTTATACAATCTGTATAATTTCAATTCTTTGAATTCTTCAATTATTTTATTTTCCCCTTCTGTTAGCTTGGTAATTCTATTCCTTTACTCTTCTTTTAGTAGTGACCCATGAAATTATAATATGCCCTGGCTTATCAATGTCTAATCTAAATTATTACTCTTTCTCTTTCCAGACAATGTAAGGACCTTTAGAATAACTTCATTTCTTGTCTGGACTTACATGTTACTGTTGTTATATATTTTAATTCTCTCTCTCTCTATATATATATATATACACACATATATTTATATATATTATATACAACAATAAATATATGTAATAAAAATATATTGAATATTAAATGTATATATTTAAACCCATTGATGTTATTACATTATTGTTATTATTTTAAAAATATAATAGTTATCTAGCCTTCCCCCTTTTTTGATGTTCTTCATTAATGCCTGTGTCTAGAATGCCTCTGTTCTTCTGCTTGAAGAACACCCTTTAGTATTTTCCTTTTAACAGGGGTTTGCTGGAGTTAAATCATCTCATCCTTTAGAAGGACATGTTAGCTGGGTATGAAATTCTGGGTTAGTGCTTATTTTCTTTCAGAACTTTGAAGATATTCCATTGTCTCTGGCTTCTACAGTTTCCACTGAGAAGTTACCTGGCAGCCTCATTGTTGTTGTTCCAGTCAAGGTAATCTCTCAATTCGTTACTGTTTTTGATATTGTTTCTTTGTCATTTTTAAAAAATAATTTACTATGACTTGTCTGAATGTGGTATTTATTCAGCGTGGGTTTCACAGTGTGTCCGGAATCTGGGGCTTTGTCTTTTGTCAGTTTTAGAAATTTTTCGTCCACTATCAATTTAGATACTGCTTTTTCAAATTTTCTCTCCTGTCCTTCCAGGATTCCATTTACACATATGTTAGACCTTAGCACTGTATTCTGTATGTCTTTTATGTTCATATCTGTATTTTCTTTATTTACATAATAAATATGTAAATAAATTTTTTTTACATATTTGCCTCTCCATGAATCTGGTTATTCATTGTGGATATTTTCTTCCAATCTGTTTTCCAATTCACTTTAGCTGCTGCTAAACCCATTAATCAATTTCTTTCTATATAACTCTAATATAGAGTTCAGGTAAGGTTTGAGCAGGGCCCAATTCTATTTCTCTGAGATTCCAGGCTCTTCCCTCTTCTGTGTATGAGCTTTGTTCTCAGGTTGGCTTCATCCATGGTAGCAAGACAGAAGCAAGGACTACTTGTTTACTTGATTACGTCAAGCAGACATGAGAGTGCTTTTGTGACAGCAATTCAAGCAAAATTCTTGAATTCTTGCTTCTCATCATGATTCTTCTGGCTTTGTTAACATGCCTGCCTTTAGACCAATGTCTGTGGCCAGAAAGCTGGAATGTGCTAATTTAATTAGGTTCCACCCCTGGAGCTGGAATTGGGGTCAGTTTTCCAAAGGCATGTGTTGCTTAGAGGAGAGGTAGATACCCGAATGAAATTAATAAATTAAAAGCTAGGCATTGTTAGAGAGAAGGAGTGATGTATACTTACAAGGTAGCCAAATGCCTACTACATCTTCCAGTGAGCATAATGAGCATAAACTCATGACTACTCTTGGAGCCTATGCAGACACATAGGTGTTGGCTGAGGTTGCCCCAATTTCCAAGAGAATGACTTTCTGTGATAAATTTGTTTCTCGTATGCCTTTCTGCACTGAGAGCCTGACAAGCTAAAAAATGGCATTTCTAAGCCCCCTTGCAGCTAGGGTTCTGGACATGACTTTCTACTAGTGAAATGTACTCATGTGAGATTTGAAAAGTTTAGATGAGGTAGAGGCTGTTTCCCAATTGGTTTTAGCTTTGTTTGTTTTTGATTAAAAAAGATTGTGGTGATGAATCTATTAACCAGATTATAGGTACAGAGAAGCAGTGGCTATGATGCCAACTTCCTTGTCTTGATTCTTGAGAATTCAAGCGATGTGTTCAAGGTTACATGGATAACAAGTGACAGAGTTCAAGCTCAGGTGTCTGAACTACTTAGTGAGTTCTTGAAGTTTGTCCTGTGGTTGCTGAGAAGTAGTGGCTTCCCAGCTGGGTCAGTTCTGTTGTCTCCTAAAAATCCTTCCTGAAGGTCAGTCTAGAGCTCACCCCTCCAGCTCTTCCAATCATTTTGTAAGCTCTTAGTTCTCTCTGTTGTAGACCTTTCTGCTTACAATATCTACAGCCATTTCCATCTCCTGCACTGAAACCTTTTCACTAGCATAATAAGGAAAACACCCCTCTGGGATCTGGACAGAACTAGTTTATTTCCAAAAATTCCAGGTGTCCTAATTACAATTATGGGATGGGTACGGATTAATAACCAGGTTTCTTCCAACAAGCAGGGACAAGTACCTGTTCTTTTACACGGCCACAGAATAGCCTGAATGGAGAAACTCAGGAACTGTGGTCCAGGTTGGGCTTGACTTCCATGGGTCTTGCCTCCACTGGGTGGGTGGGGGGTGGGAGTCCTTTTTACTGTGTGCCTACTCTGTGCCACAGCCTGCACTCAGTGCTTCACAAACATCGTCCATCCACAGCTCACTACAGCCTTGGAAAGCAGGTATGATTATCCTCAGTTTACATGTGGGAAAACTGAGACTCAGAGAGGTTAAAGCAACCTGCCCAAGATTCTGTAGATAATAAGTGACAGAATCAGAGTTAACATCAGGCCTGTCTGCATGCTCAGCCTATGCTTGTTTACATTTTAAAATCTCTTTTCTTTTCTTTCTTTTTTTTCTTGTCTTGCTCTGTCACCCAGTCTGGAGTGCAGTGGTATGATCATAGCTTACTGTTTCTTGAACTCCTGGGCTCAAGCAATACTCCTGCCTCAGCCTCATGAGTAACTAGGACTACAGGTGCACACCACTGTGCCTAGCTTCATTTATTTATTTAGTTATTTAGTTAGTTAGTTAGTTAGCTAGTTAGCTAGTTAGTTAGTTAGTTGAGACAGGATCTCATTATGTTGCCCAGGCTAATCTCAAACTCCTGGGCTGAAGCAATCCTCCTGCCTTGGCTTCCCAAATCTTTGAGATTATAGGCATGAGCCACCATGCCTGGCCTCTTTTATTAATTATAAAGGTAATGCATGTTCATTGTAGAAACTTTGGCTTCACCCCTTTGGAGTCATGATAGCAAGATAAAAACAGGGGCTATTTTTTCTACAAATATATTTATACAAAGTCCTTGCTGCTTTTGTCACATATGATGCCTAGTTTTTGATACAAGATATATGAACTCTGTATTAGTCCATTCTCATGCTGCTATGAAAAAAATACCCGAGACTGGGTAACTTATAAAGAAAAGAGGTTTAATTGACTCACAGTTCCACATGGCTAGGGAGACCTCAGGAAACTTACAATCATGGTGAAAGGTAGCTCTTCACAGGGCAGCAGGAGAGAGAATGAGTACCAGCAGGGAAAATGCCAGATGCTTGTAAAACTGTCAGATTTTGTGAGAACTCACTCACTATCACAAGAACAACATGGGGGAAACTGCCCCCATGATTCAGTTACCTCCCACTGGGTCCCTCCCATGAGGAGATCATGGGGATTACAATTCAAGATGAGATTGAGGGGGGACACAGCCAAACCATATCAAACTCTATTTTCTTTCTTTTTCTTTTTCTCTTCCTTTTCTTTTCCCTTGATCACTGGTATGAACAATATTTCAGAAATAGCTAATTAACAAGCTGACTTTGTGTTGACCTATTAATAAGTGAAAGAGTAGACAATTACCTGCAATAACTGAATTGTAGATAATTATAAGGACTCAGGTCACATCTTAACTCATTATCTCATTAATAGGCTCTAGGATTACGGCATTCCTAATATCAGTAATCTTTTTTTTTTTTGAGACAGAGTCTTGCTCTTTTGCCTAGGCTGGAGTGCAGTGGCGCAATCTCAGCTCACTGCAACCTTCGCCTCCCGGGTTCAAGCCATTCTCCTGCCTCAGCCTCGCAAGCATCTGGGACTACAGGTGCCCGCCGCCATGCCTGGCTAATTTTTGTATTTTTAGTAGAGGCGGGGTTTCACCATGTTGGTCAGGCTGGTCTCGAACTCCTGACCTCATGATCCACCCACCTCAGTCTCGCAAAGTGCTGGGATTACAGGCCTGAGACACCATGCCTAGCCAATATCAGCAGTCTTATATGATGATTTTAACCATATAGAATCACACTGGCCAAAGTGTGTGTGTGTGTGTGTGTGTGTGTTTTGATTGCCTATTCTTTTCTCACAGGCTGTAGGCAATAGTTACCAATGTTGCCACAAAAATTTAAAAGATGTTATCTGTTGCCTATTTAGCCCAAATTGGTCAGAAGTATAATTCACCATAATCATGTCAACAATTCTAAGGCAGCAGTTGAAAGTCAGTGCTGTACTCTGTGGCTGAAAATGAACTGTGAGCAAATGTCACATTGAAAAATCCCACATGATGAGCATTGAGATTCTCAAAAGTGATTGTGATCTGGACTTCATTCAATTTTAAGTACTTTGGTAATTATGACAATAAAAATCACCTCTACTCCAGTTCTCCTCCTCCTCCTCCTGCTTCTCCTCCTCTCATGATAATATAGTCACAATGTCAACAACTCAAAGTATAAAGAGAAAGTCCCCCTCCCATCCTTGACTCCCATCTATCCATTCCCATCCGTGCCTTTGGTAACCATCTTCTTTTTCTTATGTATCTTTCTAGAGATTCTTTATGTATATACAAGCAAATACAAGTACATATTCTTGTTTTTCTTCCTTCTTTACACAAAAAGTAGCAAAATATATGCACTGTTCTGTACTTTTTTCCCATTTAAAACTGTATCTTGGAGATCTTTCCGTATTAGAACATATACAGCACCTTCATTCATTTTTATAGAACATACTTAATGTTCTATTTTATGAATGTCATGTAATTTATATTTCTAGTTCCCTAGTCAACTTGATGGCCATTTGAATTTTTCTAATATTTTGCTACTACAAACAATGCTGTGGTGAATAGCATTGTACATACGCCATTTTACACATAAGAGTCTATCAGTAGAATAAATTGCCAAAAGTAAAATTGTTGGGTGAAAAGATAAATCCTTTTTTTTTCTTTTTTGAGACAGAGTCTCACTCTGTTGCCCAGGCTGGAGTGCAGTGGCACAATCTTGGCTCACTGCAACATCCATCTCCTAGGTTCAAGCAATTCTTCTGTCTCAGCCTCCCGAGTAGCTGGACTACAGGTCTCCGCCTCCACACCTGGCTAATTTTTGTATTTTTAGTAGAGACAGGGTTTCACCATATTGGTCAGGCTGGTCTCGAACTCCTGACCTCATGTGATCCACCCGCCTCAGCCTTCCAAAGTGCTGGGATTACAGGTGTGAGCCACCGTGCCCGGCCGAAAAGATAAATAGTTTTAAAATTTAAATAGATAATTTGAGATTTATCTTTATAGACCTTATGTCAATATACACTCTCACCACCAATGTTTGAAATGCCTGTTTTCCCAGTCTCTCTGTGAGAGTGTTATCAAACTTTGGATTTTTGTCAATGTACTCAGTAAGTAAACATTTCTATCTTAGTGTTTTATTTTGTATTTTATTCATTATGCATGAGGCTAAGAATATTTTCATGTGTTTAAAATTTATTTGTATTTCTTGTCTACCCATGTTCTTTGCCCATTTTCTATTGGGTTACTTAGAAGTCTTATTGACTGCTGGTGACTCCTGTTATATATTAGGGAGATTACTTCTTTGTGATTCAATATGAAAACTTTTCCCTTGTTTAGTATTTATTCTTCAACTTTACTTTCAGTGTTTATTAAACATGCAGGTAGTTTTTCGTTTTGGTATCATTGAACTTCTTGATCTTATATGGCTTCTGGATTGTGGGTGATAGAAGGCTTTCCTTACTACGAGATGAAAGGGATTTTTCCATTTTTCTTTTAGCATTTGTGAGCTTTTTTTAAAAAAGTTAAATTTTTTACACATTTGAAGTTAACCTAGAGAGCCATGAAGAGTGGATTCAACTTTATTTTTGTCTAAGTGGCTGCTTATTTGTCCCAGTACTACTTATTTAGTGGTCCGTAATTTCTCCATTGACTTGAGATGTCAGCTTTATGATACTGTATCCATATATGATTTTGAGACTATTTCTGAATGTGATGTTCTCCTCCATTAGCCTCTATCTGTCGCCAACTTACAGGCCAGCACTACATTGTTGTGATGACTGAGGCTTCATAACATCCTTTTATATCTAGGAGTGCTGACCCACCTCCCCCTTGCTCCTTACTCTTCTTTACATTTTTTATTGCTACTCTTGCTTCTTTCTTTTTCTATATGAACTTTTAGACTCAACTTTTTTAGCCAAAAAAGCCTATTTGTATGTTTGTTGGATTACATTAAAATTTTTAAATTAACCGATGGAGAATATACAGCTTTATGATGTTGAGGATTTCTATCCAAGAGCGTGTCATATTTCCATTTGTTTAAATTTTTTGAGGGGGGTTATGTTTAGTAGCATGTTATAAATTTTCCTCACATGGGCCTTGACTATTTCTTGCTAAGTTTGTTGCCAGGTATTGAATTTTTTTTTGTTTCTAATAGAAATAAGGTGTTTTCTTTCATCATGTTACTTATACTGATAAAACTTGATGTTTGTAAATTAATTTTGTTCCTGACTAATTTTGTTGTATTTTCTTTTTGTTGTAGTAGATTTTTAGCATATTTCCTTGGGTTTTCAAGATATACAATTATATTTCCTGCAATAATTCCTCTCTTCTAATTTTTATACCACTAGTTTATTTTAATCTAGTTGATTCACCTAACACACCCAGTAAAATATTAAATAGCGTTGACATGACCATCTTTGTTTTGTTGTTTCAGAATTTAATGGAGACACTTCTAGTGTTTCCCCATTAAGTTTGATGTTGGTACTGGGTCGAGATAATTTTTTTTTTCATGTTAAGAAGGTATCTTTCTCTACCTTATTGAATGTTTTGATCAAGAATATTGTTTCAAATGCCTTTAGTGTCTATGGAGGTGATCATATGATTTCCCTCTCAAATCTATAATATTCAAATTTATTGTGATTAATTATGTAAGTAGATTTCATAATATTAAACCATACTTGCACCCTGAAATATATCCCACTTGGTTATGATGTTGAAATCTGATTGATGATTCTTATTGAGGGTTTTTAACTGATGGTCATAAGTGATACTGATCTATAGCTTGCTTTTTTGTGTACAGTATTAAGTTTTGGTATCAATGGTATACTTGCTTCATATAAAGAATTTGAAAGTTTTTTGTCAATGCTTTGGAACAATTAAAAAACATTGGAATATTTACATTTTAAAAGTTTGTTCAAATCTCCCTTGTGAAATTGCCTGAGCCTGCTGCTTTTTTCAGGGGTAGGGTAACTCTTTTGACAGTCTTCTCTATCTCTTCCATATAAATTGGCCTCCATCATTTCTTTGTCTTGAGGTCAGTTTTGTGTACATGGCTCTTCTGCTATTTAGGAATCTGGATTTTTCTTCTTGTAGTTGCCTTTATAATTATAACCTTCTATGATGTCCTTTACTCTCCATTTCTTTTTTTTTTTTTTTTGAGATGGAGTCTTGCTCTTTCACCCAGGCTGGAGTGCAGTGGCACAATCTTGGCTCACTGCAACCTCTGCCTCCTGGGTTCAAGTGATTCTCCTGCCTCAGCCTCCCGAGTAGCTGGGACTACAGGTGTGTGCCACCATGTCCGGCTAATTTTTTTTGTATTTTTAGTAGAGACGGGGTTTCACTGTGTTAGCCAGGATGGTCTTGATCTTCTGACCTCATGATCTGCCTGCCTCTGCCTCCCAAAGTGCTGGGATTATAGGCGTGAGCCACCGTGCCCAGCCTACTGTCCGTTTCTTTAGGTAGTGTCTATGACTTCCCGGTTACGAGAATAATAAAACAAGCTCAAATCCTAATACTTTATTCTTGAGAACCTGTATCTACTCTTTCAACAAACCTTTTCTGAGTGTCTGCTGTGTTCCAGACCTAGCTGAGCCTGGAAAATGCAGAAGTGAATCATAGACACCACATGCCCTTATGGGGCTCGAAGTCCATAACCTGGGAAGGCAGCCATGGACTTTGACGGCTATGACTGTATGTTGGATGCTATGATTAGGATTTGTGCAGCAGACTGTGGGGACACAGAAGAGAAGTGCCCGCCCGAGGCCAGGAGGGGGTTTGTTAGGAAAGACTCTGGGAAGGTGATACTACAGCAAGTCTCAAAGGATGAGCTATGGCCAGGAAGAATGTTCAAGGTAGAGGGGCTGGACAAAGGCTTGGAGTTGTGGAGCAGTTTGGGAGGGCTGGAAATGGGGTGCACTTGTGTGAGAGATGGGGCCTCACAAGCCTTGGATGAAAGACAAAAGGCAGATTATAAGGGCTCTTGATGGCCAGGCGCAGTGGCTCACGCCTGTAATCCTGGCACTTTGGGAGGCCGAGGTGGGCAGATCACTTGAGGTTGGGAGTTCGAGACCAGCCTGGCCAACGTGGTGAAACCCTGTCTCTACTAAAAGTAGAAAAATTAGCCAGGCGTGATGTAGTCCCAGTTACTCGGAAGGCTGAGGCAGGAGAATTGCTTGAACCTGGGAGGCAGAGGTTGCAGTGAGCCAAGATAGCGCCATTGCACTCCAGTCTGGGCAACAAAAGGGAAACTCCATCTCAAAAAAAAAAAAAGGAGGGGGGAGGGTTCTCGAATGCCATATCCATGAGTGTGGCTGGCTTTAAGAATGTGCAACCTGTACAGCCAGACAGATAGGCCCTGTTCTCAGAAGGGCCCCATGTTTGGTGTTATGCCTTGCTGTTACCATCTTGAAATTTCTAAATTTAATCTTTCAACTTGTGTTTTGTAACTAAAGTCTGGTGGGACAATGGTACATGCACATGAGTAGTGGAGACACAGCAGGTGACAGCACTAGCACACATAGGGACAGGCCTGGCTGCTGGCTGCACATGTGTATGTTTCAGGAGAAGTCCACGGCACTGTAGGGCTCCAAGCCAGCTGAGGTGGGCCCCGGGCCCATCACATCAGCTAAGACCGTGGCAGCAGCCACAGTGGCCACAGAAGAAAGCAGGTCTATGCAGGGGACAGTGCATGGGAAGCTGCTTGCCTGTTCACTCCCAGACTGTGTTCCTTTGATAGCTACACAGATATTAACTCTCTGGCCTGAGCACTGGAACAGGAATTGCTAGTACTCACGCAGTAAACTTAGTCAGTAAATTATTACAAAATAAAAGCAAACACAAGGATATTGCAATAAAGCATAGCAGCATGTATCAGAATTTTTTGAAGAGTTTAGAATCTCTGGTTTTTATTTATTTTATTTTTTTTAGAGACAAGGTCTCCCTCTGTCACCAAGGCTAGAGTGCAGTGGCTTGAGCTGTCCTCCCGCCTTGGTCTCCCAAGTAGCTGAGACTACAGGCATGCACTACCGTACCCAGCTAATGTTTTTATTCTGTAGAGACAGAGGTCTTGCTGTGTTATCCGAGTTAGTCTCAAACTCTTGGGTTCAAGTGATTCTCTTGCCTTGGCTTCCCAAAGTGTTGGGATTACAGGCATGAGCTACCATGCCCAGCCTCTGATTTTTAAAACTGCTGCAACATAACAAAGCAAATATCTGAAGGCTTAGAGACAGAAACCGAATATAAAAATCATTGCATTAGATTGAAAAGAGCCCTATTTTCATAGGAAGTTTCAGATTAAGCAATTAGTAACAAGGAAGACAATTTTAAAATAAATTTTTCCTTGTAATTGAAGATACAGAAATATATACATAAACAGGACTTCTGAATTACATACAAATCATGAAGCCACTTTCAGCTTCTTATTTAACCGCCACGTTACAAGAAATGTCAAAGAAAACATTAAAATGACATTGTATAAGTGTACATTAAAATTAAATTCAGATTTACACAAAAATGACTTGTATGAAGAGTTAAATCTTTTTAGAAAAATAATTCCACAAGAATTATCAGTTCTAGATGTACTAAAACAGATCCAGTAACAGGTAGATCCAATAAGAGATCCACTAGAAATTACATCCCTAGAAAGATCCTTCTGAAAATTAAAAATTATAAAAAATTGTCACCTTTAATTTGCCAAGAACAATTGATATCCCTTCAATTATACTGACTAAAAGTGAAGATCCTAAAAGTATACATTTTGACGACCTCTTTGATTTTTGCAGAAAATGATTTGTGGAAATGATTTTGTGGAAAAATGAGCCAGAAAAATCTTATGATGAATCAAGATACCACATGAATGGAGCATTTTTTTTCTTTTCAAGACAAGCTCTTGCTCTGTCCCCCAGGCTGGAATGCAGTGGTGCAATCATAGCTCACTGTTACCTCGATTTCCCTGGCTCAAGCGATCCTCCTGCCTCAGCCTTCCAAGTAGCTAGGACTACAGGTGGGTACCACCACACCCAGTTAATTTTTTTATCTTTTGGAGAGACAAGGTCTCACTGTATTGCCCAGGCTGGTCTCAAACTCCAGGGCTCAACTATCCTCCTGCCTTGGCCTCCCAAAGTGCTGGGATTACAGGTGTGAGCCACCCCTCTTGGCCTAATGGAGCATTCTTATTTGTTGTATTGCATAACATTATGGCACCAAAATACTACCTTTTTGCAGTTTGTAAATTTATGTTTTTACTCATGTTACCCCTATTATGTTTTACAAGTAATGTTTTTAAAGGAAAAAACTATTTTTAGTGCTGTTAATAGCATCTTCCCCCTGCATTTTGGTTAAGACACCTTGCATTTTAATTTTGCACGGGGCCCTGCAAATTATGCAGCTGCTCCTGCCCCTTAGGTTGGTCTACGATACAGGTAATGTAGGTGAAGGGGCTTTAAGGAGTTTTAAACAGACACTGTCATATTCATATTTTGGAAGAGGTGTGGAAGATGAACACCCATTATGTCTCACCTTTTTTGCTGGACTGTAAGCTCTGAGAGAGCAGAGTTTGCCTCTAATCTTTGTGTCTCCCATAGGGCCTAGCACAATGCCTGGAACACGATGGGCTGTAGAGCGCATTGGTTAGGCAGGGGGATCGGAAGCCACGCTTCTTGGCATTGAGTCCTGGTCTGCCACTTACTAATGAATTACCTAACCTCTCTTCCCTTCACTGTCCATATCCGTAAAATACAGAGTGTGATGGTTCTATTTCGCAGAGTTTTTAGGAAGACTAAATAAATACATGTGAAGTATTTAGAATAGTATCTGATATTTAGTATTCATACAAATGTTAACTATTACCATTTTAAGTAAATATTTATTGGAAGGATTTTTAAACTTCTGTAAGCAAAAGAGAATGTGGGTGCAGTTTTAGAAGCATTGAAGAAATAGAGGGTCCTGGCATGTATGTCAAGATTGCATCAACTTTTGTGACTAAAATAATAATTTATTATTTCAGCCCCTGAGAGGATTCAACCCTACACAATTACCTTTCTCCCACCTTATGGAGAGGATTGCCTGACGTAGGCGTGTATGGAACTAAATAGGAATACTTTTTTGGCTAAAACAATAGGAAACTCAATTCAAAAAACTCACAATGAAATACCACTTCATGTCTGTTAGGATGGCTATTATTGGAAAATTGGGAAATTACAAGTGTTGGTAAGGATGTGGAGAAATTGGAATCCTTATGCCCTGCTGGTGGGAATATAAAATGGTGTAGTTGGTAAGGTAAACGTTATGGTAGTTCTCCCCAAAATTAAAAAGAATTACCATCTGATCCAGCAATTCCATTCCTGGGTATATACTGAAAAAAAAAATTGAAAGCAGGGACATGGACAGATATTTACACACCCATATTCATAGCAGCATTATTTACAATGGCCCAAAGGGAGAAGCAACCCAAGTGTCTGTGGACAGATGAATGGATGAACAAAATGTGATACATACATGCAATCAAATCTTATTTAGCCTTAGAAAGGAAGGATATTCTGACACATGCTCAACACAGGAGAACCTTGAAGCCATTATGCCAAGTTAAGTAAGCCAATCATGAATACTTTGTTATTCCACTCATACGAAATACTTAAAGTAGTCAAATTCATAGGAACAGAAAGTAGAATGGTGGTTGTCAGGTGGAGTGGGATGGGGAGTTATTGTTTAATAGGTAGAGTTTCAGTTTTGCAGGATGAAGGAAGTTCTGGGGATGGCTGGGCGCGGTGGCTCACGCCTGTAATCCCAGCACTTTGGTAGGCCAAGGCGAGCGGATCCTCTGAGGTCAGGAGTTCGAAACTAGCCTGACCAACATAGCAAAACCCCGTCTCTACTGAAAGTACCAAAAAAAGAAAAAAAAAATTGGCTGGGCATGGTGGCGGGCGCCTATAATCCCAGCTACTCGGAGGCTGAGGCAGGAACATGGCTTGAACCCAGGAGGCAGAGCTTGCAGTGAGCCGAGATCTTGCCACTGCACTCCAGCCTGGGTGACAGAGCGAGACTCTGTCTCAAAAAAAAAAAAAAGTTCTGGAGATGGATGGCCGTGATGGTTACAAAGCAGTGTGAATGTATTTAATGATAATAAGCTGTGCACTTAAAAATTGTTAAAACGGTAAATTTTATGTTATGTATGTTTTACCACAATTTTAAAAATCAAAATAAACTCACCAATACAAACAATAAGGAAGCATATTGGCACATATAACTGGAGGTCCTGAGGTAGGGAATGTTTCCTGGTTGGCTTCTCAGGGTTTCTCTGGACTTAACCTCTTTTGGGGAGGGGAAGGAGGTATCAAGATGGCTGCCACAGTTTCTCATTCACCACAACCACATCCCAAAAAGGAAAAGTCTTTCTATTCCAGCCTTTCAAGCAAAGGGCCTGAGATTCACTCTGATTGGAAAGCTGTCACGTGCTTATCCTTGAACCAATGACTGTTGGAATAATAGGTATTATTGTCTTAAGCCAACTCCAGAGCCTGCAGTTAGAGATGGGACAGCTTCCCTCCTAGGGACACAGGCTGCCTGCGAGAGGGGTGAGTATCTGTTAGGAAGGAGGGAAAGAACAGATGGGGATGGGTAAGCCACCAGAAAGATTCACTACCTCATAGCCAGCTCAGACATATTGAAAAGGTTTTTCCAGGAGATATGCAAGCCATTCATGGGGAGAAATTAATGTGTGTGCAAGAGCAGATCGTTTTCCTTTATTTATTAGTTCTCAGTGCCTGCTAATCTGAAGACTCAATTTTTTTGTTTGTTTTTTTTTTTGTTTGTTTGTTTGAGATGGAGTCTCACTCTGTCGCCTGGGCTGGAGTGCAGTGGTGCGATCTTGGCTCACTGCAACCTCCGCCTCCCGAGTTCAAGCGATTCTCCTGCCTCAGCCTCCTGAGTAGCTGGGACTACAAGCGCCCGCCACTAAGCCCGCTAATTTTTTGTATTTTTGTATTTTTAGTAGAGACAGGGTTTCACCATGTTGGCCAGGCTGGTCTTGAACTCCTGCCTGGACCATTCACCTGCCTTGTGATTCACCTGCCTCGGCCTCCCAAAATGCTGGGATTACAGGCGTGAGCCACTGTGCCCAGCCAACTCAAATTTTTTCATGCATGCCTCATTGCTTTTTGGGAGGACATCTCAGCAAATGTATTTTTCCTTGGAGTATAGTGATATTTGTTAATCAAGATGTTGTTGCATTATATTTTTTCAAATATTTTTTGAGACCCACTTCCTCATGTCTTTCAGGCAGAGGGAACAGTGTCAGCAAAAGAAGATATGTATAAGGAGAAAAATGACAAACTACTAGTACGTGAAGTTTGATGTCACTGGAGCATAGTCTGCGGGTAAAGGAGTGGTAGGAGAGAAGGCTGGAAAGATAGAATGGGATCAGATCATAAAGGTCTTGAGCTAGGCAGTGCTTGCTTCAACTTACTGATGTAAAACATACATACAGTCAAGAGCATGAAGTGCATTAAGCTCAAGCCAACATTCCAGCAGATTTGTACATAATGTATAAACCCATAAAATCACCATGCAGATCAAGATCTAGAACATTTCCAGCACTCCAGAATGTTCCTTCACATTCCTTCCCAGATAAACAAAATGTCAGTATACATCCCTGGAGGGAACAGTAGTAGTAATTCTGGCTTCTGTCACTATTAATTAGTTCTGCCTGTTCTCTTTTTTTTCTCTTTCTTTAAGACAGGGTCTTGCTCTGTTGCCCAGGCTGGAGTGCAGTGATGCAATCTCAGCTCACTGCAACCTCCGCCTCCTGGGCTCAAGTGATCCTCCCACCTCAGCCTCTGGAGTAGCTAAGATTACAGGCATGCATCAGCAAACCTGGCTGATTTTTTATTTTTTATTTTTGGAGACAAGGTCTCGCTCTGTTGCCATGACAGGAGTGTAGTGGCGTGATGTCGGCCCACTACAACTTCTGCCTCCTGGGTTCAAGCTATCCTTCTGCCTCAGTCTTCCAAGTAGCTGGGACTACAGGCTCATGCCACCATGCCTGGCTAATTTTTTGTGTATTTTTAGTAGAGACGGAGTTTCACCATGTAGGCCAGACGGGTCTCGAACTTCTTACCTCAGGTGATCAGCCCGCCTCAGTCTCCCAAAGTGCTGGGATTACAGGTTTGAGCCACACTGCCCGGCCCCTGGCTGATTTTTAAAAACTTTTTGGTAGAGATGAGGTCTCGCTGTGTTGCTCAGGCTTGTCTTGAATTCCTGAGCTCAAGTGATCCACCCACCTTGGCCTCCCAAAGTGCTGGGATTGCAGGTGTGAGCCACCACACCCAGCAGAACATCGTGGAAGTGAATAGAATTGTTACGGGCGGGTCTTTGTTCTTAGAGCTCCCAAGATGTGGCGGGCTGCTCCCAAGATGGTAGCAAGGCTTTTGTTCTCTGACCTGGAGTTCTTGGCCTCACGGATTCCAAGGAATGGAACCTTGGGCCATGCTGTGAGTGTTACAGCTCTATTAGAAGCCGTGGGTCATGGAAGAGAACCGTGGAACCCAGCAACTAGTGTTCGGCTCGATTAGGACAAACCCTGAGCCCTTAGTCATGCAGGAACAATGGCGTGCCTTTAGCCTGATAGGGATCGGCAGTGGGCGCCTCGCTGGATCAGGAGTGCAGCGAACACCCTGCCGGATCTGGAGGGGTGAAAGTCAGCAGCGAGTCTGCAACGGTGGCAAACAGCAGTGATGGACTGCGAGTGAAAGCTCAGCTCGAGCCATAACAAACACGGACCAGAAGAGTGTGCAGTTGCAAGATTTAATGGGGTGAAAACAGAGCTCCCGTACAATGGGAAGGGACCCAAAGGGGGTTGCCACTCCCTGCTGGGATGCCTGGGTTTATATCCCAATCATTGTCCCTCCCCCTGTGCTCTCAAGCGATATATGATTTGACTATTTCTTTACCTCCTGCTTTTGGCCTAATTTGTATTTTAGTGAGCCCTCTTTACTTCCTGATTGGTTGGGTGTGAGCTGAGTTACCAGCCCTGTGTTTAAAGGTGGGTACGGTCACCTTCCCCAGGTAGGCTTAGGAATTCTTAGTCGGCTTAGGAATTCTTAGTCGGCCTAGGAAATCCAGCTAGTCCTGTCTCTCAGAATGATACAACTTACAGCCTTTTTAACCTGGCTTCTTTAACTAGGCCTAATGTTCATAAGATGCCTCTGTGTGGTTGCCTGTATCAGAGTTTGTTCGTTTTGTTGCTTGGTGTAGTATTCCATTGAACAAATATCCCACAATATCTAGCTGATGGACATGTGGGTGATTTCCAGTTTGGGGCTAGTGTAAATACAGCCGTTATGAATGTTCTTGTGTATGAATTTGGTGAACATGTACACTCATTTCTCTTGGGTATATTCTGAGAAGTGGGCATGCATGATCCATATTAGTGTATACTGCCTGACAGTTCTCCAGAGTGATTGTACCAAGGGAGCTTGGATGTTAGCCTGAGGAAGACTAGGAGTGATATGATGAAACTTACATTTAACTCTGGCAGCCACTGTGTTGGATGTACTGAATTGGGATGAGATTCTAGACAGAGAGACCTGTAAGAAATTGCAGACTGGGTGTAACCAGAGTGTCTCCTGGTTGGCTTCTCAGGGTTTCTCTGGACTTACCCTCTTTTGGGCAAGGGAAGGAGGTATTAAGATGGCTGCCACAGTTTCTCATTTCCCACAGCCACATCCCAAAGAGGAAAAGAGCCTTTCCATTCCAGCCTTTCAAGCAAAGGGCCTGAGATTTGCTCCGATTGGAAAGCCATCACGTGCTCATCCCTGAACCAATGACTGTTGCAGGGGGAATGGAATGAATGATGTTAACTGTCTTAAGTCAATTCCAGAGCTTAAGTTAGAGATGGGGCAGCTTCCTTCCTAGGGACCCAGGCTGTCTGCAGGAGGAGTATCTGTTAGGAAGGAGGAAAGGGATAGATACGCAGCCCCCAGGGGTGATGAGGGATGGTGAACCCCTGAGCCCAGGCAATGGGCACGGAGGAAGAGAATGGTTTTAAGAGATAATAAGAAGGCAGAATTTTCATGATTGTTCAGATGTGGTGGGGAGGGAGAAAATGGAGTCCCAGATGACCGCCAAACCTCTGACTTGGTGTTAACAGAATGGTGGTGCCCTTGTCTAAAGGAGAGAGCACTTGAGAAGGAGCAGGTTTGAGGAAGATGAGCTCCATTTTTTTGTTTGTTTGTTTTGGACAGTTGGCAGAGCTAGCTGAGATTTTATTTTGGAAAAAAAAAAAAAAAAAAAGGCAAAAGTTGAATTGTTTTGTAGCTGGAAGCATGGGCCAACGGGGGTGCCCCAGGCAGTAAACTCCCCCAGCAGGTGGGCTGAGGGCTAGGGCTGAGCCTCAGGTGAGTCTCCTGTTCCTGTGCTCCACTGCACAGCAGCTTCCTCCACAGGCCCTGGGGCAGCCGCAGGAGGGGCAGGCTGTTAGGGGCTGCCATGGCCATTCGCTTGGGCAGGACATCAGAGGACTTGGACACTAGCTTGCCATCTCACATTTCCACCTTCTTCACAACCGTGGCCCTGGAGGAGCTGGCGCGGCTGAAGGAGCTGGAACCTCCAGCAGAGCCAAAGCTGGAGCCCAGGCTGTAGCTGAGGCCTGTTGTAGAGGGCTTGTGAGGTGCCCGTAGGCCAAGCTCAGCCCACCTGAGTAGCCACTGGTGGTCTTCAGATGGACACTCTTGTTCTGTATCCCAGACCCCAGCTAGCTCTCCTTGCCTTCCAGCAGCTTCCTGTAGGTGGCAATCTTGATGTCCAGGGCCAGCTTGACGTTCATCAGCTCCTGGTGCTCCATGGCACAGCTGCTGCACCGTGTCCTGCTTGGCCTGCTGCAGGGCGGCCTCCAGCTCGACAGCTTCGTGTTGGCATGCTTAACAGCCAGCTCCCCACACTGCTCAGCATCTGCGATGGCAGCCTCCAGGGAAACCCTCTGGCCTTTGAGGCCCTCAATCTCAGCTTGGAGCCGTCTATTAATCTCAGAGATCTCCATCTTTGCATAATGCAGGTCATTCCCGTGCTTCCCAGCCAGTGTCTGCAGCTCCTCATACTTGATCTGGTGCATGCCCTCAGCCTCAGCCCAGCCGCAGTTGGCGATCTCCTTGTACTGCGCCTTGACCTCAGGGATGATGCTGTCCATGTCCAGGGAGCAGCTGCTGTCCATGGACAGCACCACAGATGTGTACGAGATCTGGGACTGCAGCTCCCAGATTTCCTCTTCATACAGCTGCCTGAGGAAGTTGATCTCGTCAGTCAGCCCTTCCAGGACAGACTCCAGCTCTACCTTGTTCATGTTAGCTTCAGCCACATGTTACCTTCTTGATGAGGGCAAATTCATTCTCCATCTCTGTACGCTTATTGATCTCATCCTCATACTTGTTCTTGAAGTCTTCCACCAGCCCCTGCATGTTGCCAAGCTTCAGCTTCTCCTGGCCCAGAGTGTCCAGCTGCCGCCGAAGTTTGTTGATGTGGCTCTCGAACATGCTGTCTATGTTTCTCTGAGCTGTCTTCTGCTGCTGCAGGAGGCTCCACTTGGTCTCCAGCATCTTGTTCTGCTGCTCCAGGGACCGCACCTTCTCCATGAAGGAGGCAAACTTGTTGTAGAGGGTCTTGATCTGCTCCTTCTCCTGGGTGCACACAGCCTGGATGTTGGGGTTCACCTCCAGCTTAAGGGGGCTCAGCAGGTTCTGGCTGACCATGATGGCTGTGATGACCCCCATACCACTGGTCCCACCATAGCCTCCACCCAGACCCATGCGGGTGACCAGGCCACCCCGGAAGCTGCTACTGCCGCCCACTCAAGAGAAGCTCCAGGAGCTGATATGGGCACCAGGCCCGCTGGTGTAGGAGCGGCTGCTTAAGGCCTAGGGGCCAGAGGTGGACACCTTGTAGGACTTCTGGGTTACCCTGATGGACATGGTGGAGGCAGTAGTGGAGGTGGGTGGGCTGAACCAGGAAGAGATTCAAGAAAGCAGAGAAGCTTCTTCTAGGTCATGAGCTTCATTTTGAACATGTTGAATCAGAGGGATCTAGGGAAGATCAAGGTGGGATCTAGGGAAGATCAAGGTGGTATCTAGTAGGCAACTGGATACATGGGATTGAACCAAGGGGATGAATCCAGGCTGGAGATTGACATTATGGAATCAAGGGAATGAGCGAACCATCCAGGGAGAGGGTGTAGAAAGAGGACTCCTAGAAGATGGTGGAGAAGGCATTTCCTGAGAGGTAGGAGGAAAACCAGGAGTTTGTCATGATGACAACCAAGGGTAGGGAGAGTTTCCACCAGGGAGAAGTAGTCCACATGTCAGAGGCTGCTGGGGGGGAAGAGGGTCAAGAAAGGTGGGCACTGAATGGTGTCCCGTGAGTGCAGAGTGGCACCTACTTATGTGTAGTTCAGGGGCACGCATGGCCAGCCACTACCAGGCTTTCTTCAGCCTCCTCAAAGGCCCACACTAGTGTGACTGGGCTGGCTGGACTGCCTCTCCGCACCCCTGAGGCCTGGTTCATGGCCTCTCTGCCTGTGGAGAGGAGACAGGGAGAGGAAGAGGGAGCTTTAGCCTCAGTCCAGGGATGGTGTCTGAGGCCTTTCTGAGAAGTTTGTGGGGACCTCAGCTGCACAATAGAGGGCAGCCTGCAGCCAGAGTAGAGCCAACCAAGTTCCTCCTGACACCAAAAACATTGACATTTGGACACAGTTTTCCCCTGGAGCCTTCCCCCTGTGGAAATTCCCGGTTGTAAGCCATATTGACTTTAATCTCAAGTGTCAAAAAGGTTGCCCAGGAGTCTGGGAGCTAACAGCTGAAAGCACGTTTGTAAGGATGTCAGGGCAAACAAAATAGGATACAGAACATTTTTTGAGATCTGTGCCAGTGGTGGACTTTTCTGGGAAACATAGCAAAAGCTGACTGTCTTAGGCAAAAAGGCGCTGATTCTTATCATGATTAATTTGTGTCCTTACTGAAAGATCAAGTTAGGGAAAGGTAAAGGGGAAGAACAGCCCATGTGTGATTTCTTTGCCAGGCACAAGGGCACTGCAGGAGGCTCCCCCTAGAGTTTAATGGGCAGCTTTATGTATTTATATGCTTTGACTGGAGCTAAAGAGGTCTGTGCCACACAATGGGCAGTTTCTAGTTGGATTTTAAAAGAAATAACTTTGATCATTTCAAAAGCAATGAAGCCTGATGCAGCGGAGAGAAAAGAAGGCAGTAATTTATGGCTACCATTAAGGACACAAAGACAAAGGTGGAGAGAACGTTTCACTAACTGAAGATTTACAAATGTGTAAAAACCACCATTATGACCAGAAATAGCTGAGTGTCTCTCTCAGCACCAAACAAAAGGGAGTGGGAGGGAGGCGCAGACAGAAAGAGGGACGCAACCTGCCTGCCTTCACTGAAAGGGTCAAAAGAAAAACAACTACAGAAAAGTTATTTTCTCAGATAGCTCCATCAAGCAGCTGCACTAGCCACAGCCCAAAGAGGCAGGCCCCTGTGGGCATGTTCGGGGGCTGGGGTGGCAGACAATGGGTACTGAGGATGCAGAGGCTGGGAGCTCTGGGCTGTGGATAGGCCCCAAGAAGACATAAGTGTTTTTGTGCATGAGCTAGGTGGGGATTTTTTGGTGACATCTATTTTTTTCTGATCTCCAAAGGAATGGTGTGTGTGTGTGCACGTGCGTGTGCTTGCATATACGCATATGTGTATGTATATATTCGCAGGAGAAAATTGAATAACTACGGAGAAGCTCAGTGAAGAACATTACTGTTCTTCAGTAACGGAGAAGCTCAGTGAAGAACATTAGTGTGATGTTTGGTTGCGTCTGGAAATTGTTACTATATTTGTTCCTGGAGTGATGGTGGGTGTACTGGGCTCCGGCCATCCGTGTCAAGGGTGATATGCAAAGACCCTGTGTACCTGTTCCCTTGCAAGGGCTGTCTTGCATGGAGGGCCAGGTGCTAGGCACTGCCTGTGTTTGAAGCTAGCCAGACCTGATGTTTATGAGTTCAGGTGATCATAAATGCCACCTGTACTCCGGGCAAAGTCGGGGCTGCTGTCTGTTTTCTCTGGTGGCTCACCTTTGACCTCTAGCCCCCTTCCCCTTAGGCTCCCCTGAGATATACATAAGTAGCTTGCAGAGATTCTAGGCCCAGCGTGCCCCACAGTGGGACAAATGGACCAGTGCCTTCAGGGCTGTGGGATGGAGGATCCGAGAGGGCCTGGGGTGGGCAGTGTGGAGAAGGGTGCAGAGGGTGTGCTGGGGTGGGCAGAGAAGCCAGGGTCACCTTCTCCATTCAAACAGCTGTTTTCCCGAATTGGAAGTCACCCCCACTCCCTTCCACTCCCACCTCCCACCTCCCACGTGGAAAGCCCCAAGATAGCTTTGGGGTTTGGGGACTATAGGGAACACTTTCTGGGCCCCATGCCCCCGAATATTTCAATCTAGAAGGGCTGTTTGTCCTCACAAGAGGGCCCAGGTCGAGTTGTAGGACACTGGAACAGGCGCGGCACCGAGGGCTCCGAGCGCTGGAGCGGAGCGGGGCTGCGGGGGGCAGCGGGCTGGGTGCCTGGGCTGCATGGGGCGCGAGGCACAGTGCTGCCGCCCCGCCAGGCTGACAGCCGCGCTCCGGCCACCGCGGCCGCGCCCCCTCCACCCGGGGCCAGGGAGGGGACGGGAGGAGGCCGGGCGGGGCGGCACTGCCCCCGCCTGCGCCTCCCGCCCCGGCCCGGGAGGGACCGTGTGAAAATGAGGCCGGGGCTCGAGGGGCGGGCGGGGCCGGGCCGGGGGTGGCGGCGGCAGCGGGCAGAGCGTCCGCACACACCTCCCCGCGCCGCCGCCGCCACCGCCCGCATTCCGCCGCCTCTGCCCGCAACCGCTGAGCCATCCATGGGGGTCGCGGGCCGCAACCGTCCCGGGGCGGCCCAGGCGGTGCTGCTGTTGCTGCTGCCACCGCTGCTGCTGGCGGGGGCCGTCCCGCCGGGTCGGGGCCGTGCCGCGGGGCCGCCGGAGGGTGAGTGTCCGGCCGTGGGGGCGCACCTGGCACAGTGGGCAGGGCCGAGAAGGGTGTTTAGGTCCCCGGCGGGATCCAGAGCCGGGCGCGCGGGGCTCGGGGCTGGCGGCTGCAGCTCCGCGGGGGCCTCCGCTCCCTCCGGGACCTCACCCGCCGGCCGAGCCAAGGCGCCACGAACGCTGGGGCCCTGAGTCCTGCGGCCCGGCCTCGGACCCGGAGCTGCTGACAGTTCCCGCCCCAGTCCGGATGCCTCCAGAGCGCCTGCTAGTCAGACCGACGCTGGCGAGCAGGCAGGAGGGTGCTGACCCGGGCCCCGGGGTCCCGCGCCTCAGTGTAGGCGGGGAAACTGAGGGCTGGGCCGGGCACATCCGCGAGACCGTGGCAGCTTTGCCCTTTCTTTCTTTGGGGACCGGCAAGTTCTGCTGATGGCTTCGGGGTGGGCTCCAGAGACTTTTCTGTCAGCGGAACAGCGCCTGTTCTGATCTGGGAATTACCCTGAAGCAGCAACAAGCCTAGGTTTTCAGCAGAGAACTTTGGTTTCCAGAGAGGACTCTGGATGTGCTGTGCTTACTGGACTTGCAATACTTTCAAAATGCTTTTGTTTTTAATTAATATCCTGGAGTAGTGTCAACCCAGGAGATACTTCTGCCAAGGTGGGTTTCCAGGTTGAGAGGATGGGCAGGGGTGGGAGTGCAGGGGGCCGGCCATGGGGACACTATGCCCGCTTCGCAGCATCTGAGAGCCCTGGATGACATCTGCTACGATCCCGGGGCAGGCTTCCCATAAATACTCTAAACCAGCGGGGTGCAATCTTTTGGCTTCCCCGGGCCACAATGGAAGAAGAAGAATTGGGCCACACATAAAATATACTAACACAAACGATAGCTGATGAGCAAAAAAAAAAAAAAAAATCTCATAATGTTTTAAGCAAGTTTATGAATTTGCATTAGGCCGCATTCGAAGCTGTCCTGGGCTGCATGTAGCCCACGGGCTGTGTTGGACAAGCTTGCTCTAAGCCCGGAGAAAGCTGACAGACAGCTGCTTGGTGTTCAGGGCTTTTCTGTCCGTTTGGTCCTTTCCTCCTTTAGCGGGCATGTAGGTACTATTGCCTACTCACATGCCAGGTACTGCGCTGGCTTGGCATGAGGGACACAGACGCAGTCTGTTGTCAAGACATTGTCTAGTGGAGAGAGAGGAAGGAAAACAGTAACAACCCTGCCTGATGTGTGCCATGCAAAGCCATACATACGCGGACACTTGGTGAGGGCGACTACACTGGGGGTCATGGCAGGCTTCCTGGAGGAGGTGGATTTGAGCTAAGTCCTGAAGGCCAGTAGGTGATAGTGGGGGTAATTTCACGTAGAACGCACAGGCTGTTCCTGGGAACAGGGGCCCAGAAACAGTTTGGTTTATCCCAGGGATCCCAAGCAGCTGTAACTTGTGAGGAGAGAAGCGGGATGGGCTGGTGGGGATGATGCCAGACAGGGCCGAGGCCAGATCACACATGGCCTGGGAACCTGTACCAGGTGTCAGCTGTGCTCTTTTGCAGATGTGGATGAGTGTGCCCAAGGGCTAGATGACTGCCATGCCGACGCCCTGTGTCAGAACACACCCACCTCCTACAAGTGCTCCTGCAAGCCTGGCTACCAAGGGGAAGGCAGGCAGTGTGAGGGTAAGTGCCTTGGGGACCATGTGGGGGGACTGTAGGGAAGCTCCTACCTCCTTAGCTCTTGCAGTGGCCACTTATGTTGGTAAAAGTGCTGCCCCTCCTCTCCCTTTCCCCCAGCCCCTGAATCACATCACCTGCTCTCTGAAATACATTTCAGATCTTGGACTGGAAACATTAGGTCTTCTCTAGAGCTGCTCACACAGTTTTATCTGGCTCTGAAATGTCCTTTTGTCTAGCTTCTGGAAAAGAAAAGAGATGTGTTAGTATCTTTGGGTCCCACTCAGTTTTGGGGCAGAAAGTAAATATGCATGCTGATCAGGAGAGCCATACCTGCCAAAGCAGGGCTGATCCTGCACCTCCCTGGGGCTGTTTGTACCGTTGCCCTGAAGTCTGAGTGCTAGAGTCCTGCCCTCCCCTACCAGCTCAGGAGGCTCTATCCTGTCTATGGCTTTGGCCACAATGTTTGGCATTGTGACGTGCCAAGAAGTACACCAAGGACCTTCCTCGTTTGGAGTTACAGGTTCACTCTGGAGAGATGTGTGCAGAGGGGCATTTTAGCCCATAGAGCTGCAGGTCTGAGAACCTGTAGTTTGGACTCTGCCATTTTATAATCTGGACTAGAGTCATGAACTGTGAAGTTCAGAACTGGCCAGAGACTGGACACTCAAGGCTGTTCCTGGAGATGGAAATCATGACACATTGGAGCTGACTGGGCTATTCAGGTAGCTCTGGGCCAATCCTATTACTCATTTTACAGATGGGGACACTGAGGGCCAGAGGACTTGTGGCCATAATCACACAATTCGTCTGCAAGTGAAAGAAAGTCAGGTCTCCACCCCTAGCTCTGTCGCCAACCTCACGTTTCTCATATTTACTCAGCCTGCTGCTGTCCTTCTTTGGATGAGTGAGAAATCCCACTGTCTATAGTCATCCCGTGCAGGAAGAAGTTAGATGAGGAGCACTGAACTCATCTCTGAGTATCCCTCCTTGCTCCTGGACCCAACCTTGACAAGTATGTTGGTGGCCCCTTCCTCTTTGAGAGGTTTTAAACCCTTTAGAACTTGGGCTTAACTCCCATGGGAATTGATCGTCTGAATACTTGCAGGATCTAAAGCTACACAGTGAGTAAGAAAGTCCCTTCCAAGTCTCTTTCCATTTTGAAAAACATATTAACTTCTTTAGATGAGGAGGAAAACTTTTTTGAGACAGAGCTTTGCTCTTGTCGCCCAGGCTGGAGTGCAATGGTGCAATCTCGGCTCACTGAAGCCTCCTCATCCCTGGCCAGGAGTGTGAGACCAAGCGATTCTCCTGCCTCAGCCTCCCAAGTAGCTGGGATTACAGGCGCCTGCCACCACGTCCAGCTAATTTTTGTATTTTTAGGACAGATGGGATTTCACCATGTTGGCCAGGCTGGTCTCAAACTCCTGACCTCAGGTGATCCACTGGCCTTGGCCTCCCAAAGTGCTGGGATTACAGGCATGAGCCACTATGCCCACCCAGAGGAGGAAAACTTTTAATGAGTGTCTATTCTGGTGCCATTTAATGGCCTAGTATTCAGACCCTGATGTTTCAAACCAATCTGTTTCATACTGTGGCCTCTGAGTAATAAAGATTCTAAATATTGGAACAGTATATAATGCTCAGCAGTGCCTGGTACGTGGTAGACACTCAATAGACATCCTTATTTTTGAATAAGTGATTGTGTAAGATGGGCTCAGTCTACTAGCACCTTGACACAAAATCTTTTCCAACAAATAGACAAATCCGCAAATGAAATATCTAGATACAGAATATACAGATGACCAAGTAGGTAAGTGATTGTCAGATGCTTTTGCAGTGTTGTAGCAATGACCTGATCCTCCCTATCCACCCATCTCCTTGTCTTAGCATAGCTGAGACAAGAAATGGGATCTTTAAAATGAACTTTGTTACAAAGGAAGGGAAGATCAAAAGAAAATATAGATAGCAAATATGAATAACAGATGGGATTATGACGGGCAAGTTTGGATCTGGTGACACCCCTTGGGAAATCATTCAGGGAGCTCCCCTTTGTGCACGTGGAGTGAGGCTCCCACTGCTCCCATTGGAGAAGGTGTGCTCCTGGTCAGGTGCATAGCAAGTGGGGTTGGTGATCCATCCATGACGTAGCTCACTCTCTCTCTTTCTCTCTTTCTTTCTCTCTCTCTTCCTCCCTCCCCCCACCATGTCATGGAAGGCCAAAAGGCTATCTCTCCCCAAAACATTTATCTGCTGATTCCTCCATACCACACACTTTCGGTATTAAATATTCTATTTGCTGTACTGGAATTCACACATGTTGGTACCCTGCTTTGGAAAAAAACGTTCACTTCTTTACTATGTGGATAACTTACGTCCTCCAGTTGCTGTGTGCTCTCTGGTGGCACAAAACCATTCCACTGACTTTATTTAGATAAAGTACACTTTTAGTAAACGATGTTAAATGACAATTGGCAAGAGTTTCCTTATTCTTGGCTTTTGCGTTTGGTATATTTCAAATGAAATTGAATTGCTAACAGTTTATAGTTGATTGTTAAAAGTCTATTATTTAGTTTAAAATAACTAATAATTGGCATTGTGCCATATATATATATATAAAAATTTATTTTAAAATGATATGTGATTGTTATAAAAAGTCAAATAATACAAAATGTGTAAAATCAAAAATTAAAGACCCTACCATCCATTTATCCACAGATAGTCATTGTTAACAGTGAGCATACATCCTTTGTACTGTCATTTTGAACTCAAACCCTAGAAGAATTTGATCTTTTGAATATTTGTAGTATTTACAATACTAGTAAGTAAGGATGTCCCTCTTTTTTTTTTTTTTTTTTTTTGAGATGGAGTCTTGCCCTGTCACCCAGGCTGGAGTGCAGTGGTGCAATCTTGGCTCACTGCAATGTCCACCTCCCGGGTTCAAGCAATTCTCCTGCTTCAACCTCCCTAGTAGCTGGAATTATAGGCGTGCACCACCACGCCCAGTTAATTTTTGTATTTTTAGTAGAGATGGGGTTTCACCATGTTGGCCAGGCTGGTCTCGAACTCCTGACCTCAGATGATCCACTCACCTCGGCCTCCCAAAGTGCTGGGATTACAGGCGTGAGCCACCGTGCCTGGCCAGGATGTCCCTCTTAGTTTGGACTTCTTGGTATAGGAGTACAGAAGTGGAAATTTTCTCCCAAAAAGGAAAAGAAGAGGAAATGAGGATTGTAAGGATTCAAAGATGTAGATATACAAAGATATAACTCCTTTATCCATTTCTTGGCCTATTAATTTTTAAGCCTCTTGGGACCAACCTATGGTATCATTTGGGTTGTGATTATTGCCAGCTTCACTACTTATATTTAAGTTCAGGGATGAGGACCAGGTTTACTCAGAGTAACTAGAATTTTATCCTCCATAAAGTTTTCTTCTGCCAAAATGTTGGAGAAATCGGTAAGCCCTGAATAAGTGGGTTTAAAAATAATGTGATTCAGACATTGCTTTAGATAATCTTTTATTCTAAATGATCTTTGCTTATTTGCTTATTTATTATATGGTTCTTACTTCTCAGTTTGAGGAATTGAATTGGCTCACGTCTGTAATCCTAGCACTTTGGGCAGCTGAGGCAGGAGGATACCTTGAGCTCAAGAGTTTGAGACCAGCCTGGGCAACATAGTGAGACCTTCTCTCTACTAAAGGTCAAAATAATTAGCTGGATGTAGTGGTACGTGCCTGTAGTACCAGCTACTCCAGAGGCTGAGGTGGGAGGATCACTTGAGCCCAGGAGGTGGAGGTTGCAGTGAGCTGTGATTGCGCCACTGCACTCCAGCCTGGTCAACAGAGCAAGACACTCTGTCTTAAAAAAAAAAAAAAAAAAAACTAAAGAGATTGAATCAAGTTTAACAGGGATGAATCTAAAGTTGGCCTTTGTACAAGATGCTATATTTTTCTTTTCTTTTCTTTTTTAATTTTTTTATTTTTGAGACAGAGTCTCGCTTTGTCACCCAGGCTGGAGTGCAGTGGCGTGATCTTGGCTCACTGCAACCTCTGCCTCCCAGGTTCAAGTTGTTCTCCTGCCTCAGCCTCCCAAGTAGCTGGGACTACAGGTGTGTGCCACCACGCCGGGCTAATTTTTTGTATTTTTAGTAAAGACGGGGTTTCACCATGTTAGCTAGTATGGTCTCTATCTCCTGACCTCGTGATCCGCCTGCCTTGGCCTCCCAAACTGCTGGGATTACAGACATGAGCCACTGCACCCAGCCTATATTTTTCTTTTTAAAAAACTTTTTATTTGGACATAATTTTAGATTTCAGAAAAGTTGCAAAAATAGTGCAGAGTTCATCTGTGTATATATATGCCCTTCATTCATTTTACCCTAATCTTAGCAACTTACATAACTATAGTACAATTATCAAAACCAGGAAATCAACACTGGCACAATGCTATTAAGTAAACTACAAACTTTATTCAAATTTCACCATTTTTCCCTACCATTCTTTTTTTGTTCCAGAATCCAAGTAAAGTCCCTCATTAGATTTAGCAGTTGTGTTTCTTGTCTCCTCCAGTCTGTGACAGTTCCTCAGTCTTTCCTGACATTGAAACTTTTGATGAGTACTGCTCACTTCATTTGTCTTAATGTCATTATAAGAATTGATATGAGGCCAGGTGCAGTGGCTCATGCTTGTAATCTTAATACTTTGAGATGCCAAGGAGGGAGGCTTACATGAGGCCAGGAGTGTGAGACAAGCCTGGGCAACATAGTGAGATGCCTGTCTCTAAAACAAAACAAAACAAAACAAAACAAACAAACAAAAAATTGCTGGTGTGGTGGTGTGTGCCTGTAGTCCCTGCTACTCAGGAGGCTGAGGCAGGAGGATCACTTGAGCCCAGGAGTTTTCAGTGAGCTGTGATGGCACCACTGCACTCCAGCCTGGGTGACAAAATGAGACACTGTCTCAAAAAACAATAATTGATATAAGAGAATGTCTTGTGTTTTTTTCATGATAAAATTGAGGTTTGAGTTTTTGGCCAGGCTGCTACAGAGGTGCTGTTGTATCCTTTTCAGTGTAGCACATCATGGGCACATGATGTCAACATGTCCCACTCTTGATGATGTTAACCTTGATTGCCTGAGCAAGATGGGATTTACTGGGTTTCTCTGCTACAAAATTACTTTTTTTTTTTTTTGCCCTTTGCAATAGATACATTTCTTAGGGGAGATACTTTGAGGCCAATATCCTGTTTCTCCTCAAATCTTCATCCACCGATGTTAGCATCCAATTGTGGATCTTGCCTGCAATAATTATTACTGTGATGTGTGTCTCCTGGTAATTTTGCATTTCTCTAATTCCTTAAACATCTATTAATTGAAATTCTTCTGTAAGGAAGATCTCTCCCTCTTCCCCACTTATTTATTAATTTATACCACTATGTACTGATGCATATTTACTTTATTACATCTATATTTATTTTTGGCTCAAATTGTTTGCTTTAGCCATTGGAAGCTCCCCACACATTGTCTACTGCGTCATTTTGATGTCACTTTTTTGAGGACTTCCTAACTTTCTGGTACCACAATATGCTCTAGAATCATCTTATAGCTTCTCCTCCCTAGGCCTGGAATGAACTACTTCTCCAAGGAGTTCTGATTCCTTTTATTGGGAAGTGGTCTATAGAAACCAAGATCTGGATGTTTGGTGTTGTCATTGCTACTAGGGTGTCATCATTCCTACCTGGGAAATACATGTATGCATACTCACCCACACATACACACGTATCTATATTTATTCCTTTTATTTATTCATCTATATATATATGAAAAACAATTAGTTACACTGATACTTTGGATTCCAAACCAATACCACAAGATTCATTCTAGGCCGGATGCAGTGGCTCACGCCTGTAATCCCAGCACTTTGGGAGGCTGAGGCGGGTGGGTCACCAGGTCAGGAGTTCAAGACCAGCCTGGCCAAGATAGTGAAACCCCATCTCTACTAAAAGTACAAAAATTACAGCGCGCCTGTAATCCCAGCTACTCGGGAGGCTGAGGCAGGAGAATCGCTTGAACCTGGGAGGCAGAGGTTGCAGTGAGCCGAGATCGCGCCACTTCACTCCAGCCTGGGTGACAGAGTGAGACTCCATCTCAAAAAAAAAAAAAAAAAAAAGATTCATTCTATTCTCTCTTTGCTTATTCTAACTTTCTCCAACAGTGAGAAATCTGGCGCTCATTATCTGTAATGTGTTTACGTCTTTGTTCAGTCCTAATACACAGGAGAGATATTTACAGAATTACGAGTCCATAACCCTGTGAGTAAAGCAGATTTACTAACTAGAGTACAATATTTACTAGAGTATAGCATACAGCTGTTTTGTTTTTAGCCTTAAAGCATCCAAGCAAGGTGTTGTTTTTCACAGTGTTATTTAGGTCAATATTTTTCTTCCCCATCCCGTTCAGTATGGTTATACTATTAGTTTATAATACATTAGGTTCATTTGTTTCTTTTTGTATTCCACTTTTATTCACTTCCGTCCCCTCCTTCTATGCATTTCCCTTATTCCTTAAACATGTATTAATTGTATGTATACAATTAATTGTATGTATACAATTAATTGTATGTATACAATTAATTGTATTCATTCTTTCCACCCTTTCCCTGTGCCCTGTGGGTCACCAATCTCTGTAGTTTCTGGTTTTACCTTTCTATATTTATTTTGCACTAATAAGCAGATAAATGTATGCTTTCTTTTTAACAACTTTACTGAGGTGTAATTAACATACTATAATATTCACCAATTTTAATTTTGCAAGTCAGTGATTTTTAGTAAATCAGCTGAATTGTGCAACCATCACCATAATACAAACATTTTCCTCATCTCAGTAAGATTCCTCATGTTCTTGTACAGCTAATCCTCATTCCCAGTCCCAGCCTCAAGCAACCAGTAATCTACTTTTTGTATCTGTATATTTGCCTTTTCTGGACATTTCACGTAAGTGGAATATGCGGTCTTTTGTGTTAAATTCTTTCACTTAGCAAAATGCTTTTGAGGTTTGTCCATGTGGTAGCTTATATCAGCATTTCATTCATTTGTATCACTTAATAATATTCCATTGTATGAATATACCATGTTTTTTTTGCCCATTTATCAGTTAATAGGCATTTTGATTGTTTCTACTTTGGGGCTATTATAAATAAAATTGCTGTGAACATTTGCATGAAAGTCTTTTTTTTTTTTTTGAAACGGTGTCTCGCTCTGTCGCCCAGGCTGGAGTGCAGTGGCGCGATCTCGGCTCACTGCAAGCTCCGCCTCCCGGGTTCACGCCATTCTCCTGCCTCAGCCTCTCCTAGTAGCTGGAACTACAGGCGCCAGCCATCACGCCCGGGGAATTTTTTGTATTTTTAGTAGAGACGGGGTTTCACCATGGTCTCGATCTCCTGACCTCGTGATCCACCCGCCTCGGCCTCCCAAAGTGCTGGGACTACAAGCGTGAGCCACCGCGCCCGACCGAAAGTCTTTGTATAGACATAAATTTTCATTTCTTCTGGGTATATACCTAGGAGTGGGATTGCTGGGTCATATGGTGTATTTGTGTTTAACTTTTTAAGAAACTGCCAAGAAGATAATTTCTTGGATATCACACCAAAGCCACATACAACAAAAGAAAAAATAGACGAATTGGACTTAATGAAAATTTTAAAATTTTGTACATCAAAAGATAATATCAACAGAATATAAAGGCAACTCACAGAATAGATGAAAATATTTGCAAATTATATATCTTATAAGGGATTAATATCAAGAATATGTAGAGAACTGTTAATATTCAACACTAAAAATCAAATAACCCAATTAAAAAGTGGGCAAAATATTTGAATAGACATTTCAGCTAAGATGATATGCAAATGGACAATAAGCCCATGAAAAGATGTTCGACATCTCTAATGATTAGGGAAATGCAAATCAAAACTACAAATGGGAGATACTATTCATATCCATTAGGATGGCTACTATCAAAAAAATAGAAAATAATAAATGTTTGTGAGGATGTGGAAAAATGGGAAGCTTTGTGCACTGTTGGTGGGAATTTAAAATGGTATAGCCACTATGGAAAACAGTGTGGAAGTTCCTCAAAAATTAAAAAAAAAAAATTACCATAGGACCCAGCAATTCCACTTCTGGGTATATACCCAGAAGAGTGGAAAGCAGGGTCTGGAGGAGATATTTGTATGCCCATGCTCATAGCATTATTCACAGTAGCCAAAAGGTGGAAGCAACCCAAGTGTCCATTGACAGATGAGTGGATAAGCAACATGTGTTATGTACAAAATAATATATATATATATTTTTTTGAGATGGGATCTTGCTATGTTGCTCATGCTTGTCTCAAACTCCTGGGCTCAAGCGAGCCTCTCACCTCAGCCTCCCAAGTGGCTGAGATTACAGGCATGATATAATGGAATATTAGCCTTAAAAAAGGAAATCCTGTCACATGCTATACAACATGGTGGAATCTTGAGAACATTATGCTAAGTGAAACAAGCCAGTCACAAAAAGACAAATACTGTTTGATTCTAAATATATGAGATACTTAGAGTAGTCAAAATCCTAGAGTCAGAAAGTAGAATTGTGGTTACCAGGGCTTGAGGGAAGAGAGGGAAGAGGAAATGAGGAGTTACTGTTAAATGGGCATAGAGTTTCAGTTTTACAAGAGAAAAAGAGTTAGGGAGATGAATAGTGGTGATGGTTTCACAACATTATGATTGTTTTAATTATATCCAACTGTACATTTACAGAAAGAAAAGAAAAGACACTGCCAAACTCTTGTCCAAAGTGGCTATGCCATTTTACATACCCATCAACATCCTGTCAACAATGTGTGTGTTCCCATTTCTCCACGTCCTTGTCAACATTTGTTGTTATCTGTCTTTTTAATTATTACCATTCTAGTGAATGTGAAATAGTAGCTCATTGTTGTTTTAATTTGCATATCCCTAATAACTAATGGCGTTGAGCATTTTTTCATGTGCTTATTGGTCATTTGCATATCATTGTAGCTGAAATGTCTATTCGAATATTTTGCCCATTTTAAAATTAGGCTGTTTGTCTTCTTACTGAGTTGTAAGAGTTCTTTTTCAGTTCTCTATAAGGTGTGTGATTTGCAAATATTTTCTACCAATCTGTGGCTTGTCTTCATTTTCTTGATACCGTTTGAAGAGCAAAAGTTTTTAATTTTGATAAACTCCAGTTTATTAATTTTAAAAATTGTGATTGTGTATTTGGTATTATATCAAAGAAATTTTAACCTCATCCAATGTCTTAAAGATTTTTCTCTTTTTCTCCTGTTTTTTTTTTTTGAGATAGGGTCTTGCTCTGTCACCCAGGCTGGAATGCAGTGGTGCAATCTTGGCTCACTGCGGTCTCAGTGTCGGGCTCAGGCAATCCTCCTGCCTCAGCCTCCCAAGCAGCAGGGACTACAGGCGTGCACCACCACACCTGGCTAATTTTGTTTATTTTTTGTAGAGATGGGGGTCTCACTATGTTGCCCAGGCCAGCGACTCCTGGGCTCAATTGATCCTTCTGGCTTAGGCTCCCAAAGTGCACCCAAAGATCATGCCTAGCCATCCCAATATCTTAAAGATTTTTATCACATATTTTTTCTGAAAAGCTTTATATTGTTAATGCTTACATTTGGATCCCTGATCCATTTTGAGTTGATTTTTGTTATGGGATAAGGGTCTAAAGTCATCTTTTTGAATATGGATATCCAATTAAACCAGTGCCATTTGTTGAAAAGACAAGCATTTCTCTCAATAGATTACCTTAGCACTTTTGTTTAAAATCAAGTGGCCATAAGTAGAAGGATTTATTTCTGGACTCTCAATTCTGTTCCATTGATCTATACATCTGTCTTTATGCCTGTACCATGCTGTCTTGATAACTGTAGGTTTATAATAAGTTAAAGTCCCCAAAATTTGCTCCCCTTTTTCAAAATTGTTTTTGCTCTTCTGAGTCTTTTGCATTTCCATGTAAATTTTACAATAAGCTTGTCAGTTCTGCAAAAACGTATCCTGAAATTTTGTGTGTGTTTTTATATCTTCTTATTTCTTACATGAAGATAACATATTGCAGATACTCTTTTAATTTTGATTTTTTCATTTAATAGTATATCCTAGAAATTACTCCAAATCAGTTCATAGAGATCTTCCTCATTCTCTCTCTTTTTTTAATAGCTGCGTAGTAGTCCATGGAGTAGAGGTACCATAATTTATTAAACTATTTTTCTATGTATGGAAACTTAGGTTGTTTTCAGTATTTTGTCATTAGAAACAACACTGCAGTGAGTAACCTTGTGCATATTTGTTTTCCTATTGTTAGAGATGTATTTTCAGGTAGATTCCTAGAAGTGGAATGGCTGGTTAAAAGGTAAGTGCATATGTTTTCACATTAAAGCAATAGCACCTGTCTGGTTTACTTCTGTTTTATTCCTCAGACATCGATGAATGTGGAAATGAGCTCAATGGAGGCTGTGTCCATGACTGTTTGAATATTCCAGGCAATTATCGTTGCACTTGTTTTGATGGCTTCATGTTGGCTCATGACGGTCATAATTGTCTTGGTAAGGAAGGCATTTGGAAATGGCAGTTCTCCTTCACTCTCCCACCCCTTTCTTTCCCTTGGTGAAGACCTCCTCATGAAGACAAAAACGGGCTCAGAGCCTTGTGTTTTCTGCTCCCTTGGAAGTCAGACTCCGTGATAGAAAATGAGGTAAAATGTTTTAGTTTTATGTGGTCATTCATAACATAAATCTTCTGTTAGTCCAAGGAGATGGGTGACATCGTCATTACTATTTATTGACTTTCTAGCATTGACTTGTCACCTTTTAAGATCTTTGGTCTTGTGTCGAGAGTCCTGACTTATAACCATTTTTTTTCAATGCTGCAAGTGTTTCTGTTTTAGAATTTGGAAAAACTCCTTGTCCTGAAGACTCCAAATGTGTGCTGGGGTTACAGCCAGCTAGACCCCCCTTTTTTTCTTGAAAAAGAGAGAAACTAAAACAGAAATCTTCCATGAACATCTTCCTAGTATTCCACAAAACAGAAACATCTGTTGGAGTTTTAGTCCCTGAGTTAGAGACTACAAAGAGTGTTGTTTACATTCATTCCTTATGCCAGGAATAAAACAGAACTTAGAAGCAGCTAGCAACTGCATGGGGTTGAGCGTTGGATAGTCTTAGAGGATGCAGCACTCCTGGCAGATAGGTATTTGTGGTTTGCTTTTTAAGGCTGGTATTAGTTGTACAGGAGAACATCATGGGAAAATATGGCATCAGCGTCCTTTGACACTCACGACCCTTCATATGGATAACTTGCTGAGGTCTACTTGGCCAACTAAGGAGCAGCGGAGCCAGGCCCTGGCTCTGTGGGGACAGCCATTCAGACGCCCCCTTATGGTGTGGTAGGAATGGCCTTTTGATTAAATGCTTTGAGATCTGCATAAAAGGAACTGGAAAAAGTCCAGACAGAACTTGTGTGTTGTGTGTTGGGGCTCTGGAGTGGAGGAGAGGTTATTTCCATTTGGGACTTAACCCTCGTATGACCTATATCTCACTTCAGTGTCTCCTGGAGCTCCATCCTGATGGACTCTGTTATTTCCTGTTGGTGCCCTGTGTGAGAGATCAGGCTTTGGGTGACACATCACATGGCTTTCCAAGCCTGCAACTGTCAGTAAGACTTGATTGCAGGTGAGGGAACCAGTAATCTTCTAGGCAGTCAGTACCACAAAAAGGCATATTTGAGAGACAATCCGGAGAGCAGGAATCAATATTAATTAAAAACTCAGACAAATGAAATCATTTTCAGTGTGTGATTTGTTGGGAGGCATACCACATGGGTTGCTCTTTTTTTTTTTTTCCATTTTCAGGGGGAAATTTCCCTTTGACTTGCCAATGAGGGCATTTGGAGGATGAGTATCTGATGGCAGACTTCATCGTTACTGTTGTGCTGTAATCCACAGCCTGGGGTGGCGGGGGTAGTATAAGGTTCCTAAGAGCAAGAACCATCCAGGGGCTAGGAACCTGGGCCAGGGCTGGTGGGCGGCTCTGAGTATCGGCCTGCTTGGAAACCCTGAAGGCAGAGTCTTTTCTTGCCTTTGCCAATAACGTAGATATTATCAACACAGAGTATCTCCATTTCCCCTCTGTGGGATCTCTTTGTGGACTCAGTAGCAAGGATCTGCCTTGCAGAGAGACCTTGAGCATCTACGGAGTATTTCTGAATGGGGTAAGGACTCTTTAAAAGGAAGGCACAAGAAAATGAAGTACATTTAGAAGAGTAGGACCGGCACACATAGACACTTCCCCAACATTCAGATTTGAAAGGGCTGACCCAGTTTGTGGCAAGAAAGAAGCTCAGAGCCCTGACTTCCCCTGAGTTCTCTGGGATGACCCCTTCAATCTCCTCAGCCTCCTAACCACACATTAGCCACAAATATATTAGCTAGAAGACACAAGGTACAAACACCACTTAGCTTTGGCACTAAACACAGAGTACTTCAAGATCCTGAATGCCTGCAAGTCTGAAAAACGAAAGGCAGCTCTTCTATACAGCTCACCCCATCTGCCTTCGGTTTCTATTTTTGGAGTGTCTGGGAGCTCGTCATAGCTGTTTGGCTTTGTAGCAGTTGTTCTCAACCCTGGCCGCACACTGGAATCACCTGAGAAGCTTAAAAAACACCATCACCTAGACTTCATCCAAGACTGGCTCTGTCAGTATCTCTGGAGGTGGCATCCAGGCATCAGGGTTCTGACACATAGCCAGGGTTGAGAAACACTGTTTTATGGTCTGGAGAAGCTCACCAGCTTAGTGATAGATATTTGCGTACGTGGATACACACTTTTGTATTTATCCAACCAGACAGCATCAGCTAGCTGAATGACACATTTCTGATTGCCTTGGAGAAAAGAAATTGGGGGTTAAAGGTGGGGTGGGGGTGTGGCAGCTCAGAGGGGAGCACACCTTTACTCGCAGCCAATCCAGGAGTTGGTGTTCAGGGAGACAGACCTCTCCTGCTCACCTTGAGTCTTGCTGTGGAACACCTAGGCCAGGTGTGTTTCAGCACGGCTCATCCTCTGGAATGTGCTTCTTTCACCCTTTGGCATAGACAAGGGCAAGTTTGTTAGGCTTCGGGGGATGGCTTGAGTCCCATCAGTTTAGTCAGGCATCTGCTCAGTAGTGTGGGAGGATAGAGGACTATAAGATCTGAAGCTTGAAACCAGATAACAGATATTTAAATGTGAGGTTTTATTTATTATGATTATTATGGATACGCCCAGGAGCTAGTGATTGGCACATGAGAAATTAGACTGGAGAAAATAAATTGATTTTATATCAGCCTTCTCTTTGAGCCTTTGTTGTCTGAAACTTTTCTGGAAGTTTTTCTTCTTTGGCTCAGGTGATGCCATCCTCTCCTGCTTGTTTGTTCATGCATTGAATAGTTAATCAGCACCTGCTGTATTCCAGGGCTGTGCTAATTAAAACAAAAATCTCTGTCCTCAAGGAGTTTGCAATCTAGTAGAGGTAGATGAGTAAAGGATTTTGAGGATGCAAGTCGGTAAGTGTAGCAATACAGCTGTGCACAAAGTATCATAGGCAGAGTGGGAGGAAGGTCCCCTAAGGCCGCCCTGACAGTGTGTGGCAGAAGGCTTCCTCCCTCCCTATCTCTCTGCTGGCTCCTTCCCTGGAGGCTCTTGGGACTCCTGCCATCTCCTCTGCCTCCTCCTTGTCCCTGGCAGGGTCTAGGATTCTACCTCTGACTGTCTCCTTTCTGCTCCCTTCCCACACTCCTGCCTTTGGCTCTCTCATTAGCCTCCACCACTTTATCAGGCAACTACAAATAAATGATTTCCAAAGCTGTGCTTACACCAGCAGATTCTCTTCCAAGCTCCCCACTAAGGTTTGCCACTTCCTACTGGACCTAGCCCTACATTTCAGCATTTCAGGCATCACCTCCCTGCCTTGGGGGTCAGGGGCAACCATATCTCCATTCCCATTTCTGTACCCAGCACTGGCCTTCCATGTTTCCCTTCCGGAAGGCCTTGGTGTCAACTTTCCATCCTCTAATGATGCCCACCTCATAGCCCACAAGGCTCCCAGCCCTGCAGGCACCTTGTCCACCCAGTCTTCTTCTCTGGCTTGGTTCCCAGCATCCCCGGCAGCCTCAGTGCTGTCCCCACTAGTGCTAGCTGTGGCTGTTGCAGATGCATGTGTGAAGCTGGACTCCCAGACTGCCCATTCTTCCCCTCCCTCTGTCCTGCCCTCAGCTGCTGCCTTGTATTTCTCAAAGTGAAGGGCCAGACTCTCTCCCCTACTCTAGTGGTTCCCAGCTGCTTCCCAAATTAAGTAGGCACTTCATTGCCTGGTATTTAGGATCCCGCAGTGTGACCCCAGTCTGTCCTCCCAGCTGTATCTCCTGTAACCTCCCTCATGTGCCCTATGCTCCAACCAAATGGGCTGACCCACTGGTATCTGAATGTTCTCCATGCCTCCCAGCCTTTGTGCTACTGCTTACGCTCTCTTCCACCTATAATCCCTTCTTTCCTGATTTATAATTGGACAATCCTAAGGGCCCATCTTTTATTAGCTTGTCCTTAATTCATCCTGATACCCTATGACCAGATGTGATTTCTTTCCTTTGTACCACCTTTTATACCTTATATCAGAATCATTTGTGTATTTGTCTCTTGCTGAAGGGTATGCTCCTAGAGAGAAGGATTTTTTTTTTTTTTTTTAGATAGAGTCTCACTCTGAGGCCCAGGCTGGAGTGCAGTGGCATGATCTCGGCTCACTGCAATCTCCACCTCCCGAGTTCAAGTGATTTTCCTGCCTTGGTAGCTGGGATTACAGGCATGTGCCACCATGCCTATCTAATTTTTGTGTTTTTAATAGAGACGGGGTTTCACCATGTCAGCCAGGCTGGTCTTGAATTCCTGACCTCAGGTGATCCGCCTGCCTCAGCCTCCCAAAGTGCTGGGATTACAGGCGTGAGCCACCACACCTGGCCAAGGGAAGGAATTTTATCTTCCTTATCTATATTTTGCTGTCTCCTCTAGCACCATGCTTTGGAAAGAGAAGGTGTTCAACAAATATTTACTGAGCTGATGATCTTGTGTCCATGTGGCGATCCTGGCCAAGTGAGCCCCAGACCCATAAGGACTGGGTAATTGTCTGTGGACCTCACTGACTTTGATTCTGAAAGCTTCTGTGGTGCAGGGACATGAAGAGGAACCTCATCTTTGCTTAGCAGGGCCCCTGAGCTGCTGGGTGAGGTGGGGCATTGAAACAGTCACCAAAGCAAAGGCTAATCCCTCTCTCCTTCCAGATGTGGACGAGTGCCTGGAGAACAATGGCGGCTGCCAGCACACCTGTGTCAACATCATGGGGAGCTATGAGTGCTGCTGCAAGGAGGGGTTTTTCCTGAGTGACAATCAGCACACCTGCATTCACCGCTCGGAAGGTACCTCTGCCCAGCTGTGGATGAGGGCAGAGTCACATCTGAGACCCCCTCCCTTGTGCACGCACACACACACTGACTCTAGAGGGGAAGCACAGGGCACAGAAAGTCTGGAGGCCTGAGGACGAGTCCAGACTCCACTGCCGGGTAACCGTGGGCAAGTTATTTGAACTTCAACTTCCTCACCTGGCAAAATAGGTGCACTGGACTGGGTGAGCTCTGAGGTCCTTTCAAACTCTCACATTCTCTGATTCTAATCTTTACATAGAATACATTTCAAACATGACTAGATGTCTCAGGAGCAATATAGTGGATGATCTGCCAAGTTTTTCAAAAAGGTGCTGAAAACCACAGCACCAGTATGAGCCTGCTCCCTGCTCTGGGTGGGTAGGGAGGAGGCCGGATCCTTCCCATGCAGACTTTCAATGAAGTGCCCTGTTTTCAGCTCCAAGCTAGATCTGGCCCTTCCATGTTTTGCATTTTTGAGCTCCGAGGGGCAGAAGGGCTCCCTCCCTGGACTCTCCGTGCTGTGGTTTCCTTCACCTATGTCACCATTTATCATTCCTCTGTAAATTTGCCGGAAACTCTTCTCTTCTGATGTCCTTCTTTTCATTCTCTTTGCTTTGAGTTTATACCTTTTTTCATTCCTCTGTTACTTAGTAGATTCTTGAGAGGAAGAGGCATTAAGTACATGTGGCCAATCAGTTATTTTTAACTGAATGTCATACTTTTAACTCTTCCCTGCTCTTTCTTAAGCTAAAGAGTCACATTTTGGTGGCTGTGTTTCTCTTGGAGTTGCATCTGCCTATTTTTAGGGGAAGTGCCCTAAATACTAGCCTATTAACCCCTTTGGCCATGTGCTGCTTATTCTTTCCCATTACTTAAGAACGAGGTAATTTTAAGTTCTTCTACTATTTAATCACAAATTTATAGATTGTTTTAATCCTGGTCTTGGTAACTTTTCAAGGGTTTCTTCATGGAAGATGATTTTTGTCTCATTTTCCAAGGATGGCGGCTCACACCTTATACCTAACTAGAATACCTGTTTGGGTACTAAGAAAAATTGTCAGAGGAACCCCCAGGGGCCAATGGGTTTGATGGTTATCATCACCCAGAGCCTGCTCATTCTCAGCGTTGGGGGCGGGGAAGTCACACGCACTGGCTTTGATCAGGCAGATTTCCTATCTTGTGCCAGGTGTGGCCCTTGATAAAGTAGCAGTTGGGTTTCATTTTCCTGCCAGGTTCTCTGGGGTCATTGGTGTGTCCTGCACTCTTGTCCGATGCAGGCCAAATTCGAGGTGGGAATGAATTAGGAGGCCAGTGGCACAACGTGATCTGAATCTCAGGGCATCTCTCCTTTTGATTGCTCAAAGCTGCTTCCTGGGAAGTCACTTTGGCTTCCTCTGCAGGTGGCTGGGGAGGGATGTGGGACCTGCAGGTTAAAGCCATCGCTTGAGCCCTCCCAGTCTGGGTCCCACCCAGTCACAAAGCAGCTGGTAGCGATTAAGATCACCTCTTCTCCTTGCACTTCCAGAGCCCTGGCTCAGCCCCGCTCTCCCCTCCTGCAAGCCCCCGGACTGATGAGAGACACAGGCTCCTCATAACAGAAGCAAATACAAATGCAGTTCTTTTCTGCAAACTGTGTTTTCTAAATTTTCTACAATTCAGACATTCTTGGATCCCCTAAAGAGTATTTAAAGTGAACATTTTTGTCTGGAACTAAAACCAAAATCCAAGAATTTGAGTTGTGATCTGGAAGTGCTCTCTGTGATTTTCTGTTGTGTTTCAACCTGATTGCTTGGCAAATTCATGGGAGTGTCAGCCAACAGATTATAGGAATTGGTAACGGAGAACCTTTGCATCCTAGGGTTTTGATTAGAACAGTCTGTAAAAAGTTTTCTTCTAGGATTTCCTCTCTGATGTGCACATTAAACTCTATGAAACTGTAGGCTTAAAAAGTCACAGTGGTGCCAGGCGTGGTGGCTCACGCCTGTAATCCCAGCACTTTGGGAGGCCGAGGCAGGCGGATCACGAGGTCAGGAGATCGAGACCATCCTGGCTAACACGGTGAAACCCCGTCTCTACTAAAAATACAAAAAATTAGCCGGGCGTGGTGGCGGGCGCCTGTAGTCCCAGCTACTCAGGAGGCTGAGGCAGGAGAATGGCGTGAACCCAGGAGGTGGAGCTTGCAGTGAGCCGAGATTGCGCCACTGCACTCCAGCCTGGGCGACAGAGCAAGACTCCACCTCAAAATAAACAAAACAAACAAAACAAACCAAAACAAAACGAAACCCACAGCGGATACCTTAAAAGTGATTAAAAGAAGGTAACACAGGAAGCTAGTATTTTCTATTGCTGTTGTTTTTAATAATTATTTACAAAACGTTCTTTAATATAGGGCATCATAATCATTGACTCTGAAGGAAAGCTCAAGATACTGATTTTTTATTTTATTTTATTTTATCCTTATAGACTCCAAAGCTGTGATAAAGAGACTGTGTGTTTTCACCCATATAATGAGGGTAGGCTGGAGAGAAACACATCACCCCCGGCCCGCCTTTGTTCCTATTCATGGGTGCTCAGGCTCTCAGAATGAGCACTCCTCTTTTGTTTTGTGTGTTCTGAGAATATTTAGATGGTGTACTGATGCCTTTTCAGGGCAACGGGGAAGGTGTCAGGGTGGCAAAGTGGAGGCTGTGCTTTCAGCAGGACCTGTTACCCATTTTATGTCATGTTTTCCTCCCAATTCACAAGGCATATTTTTATTTGGTTTCCAGAAATAATCTTCAGTGGAGCCCTGATCTTGGGGTGCACCAGAGTGGGGGATTTCCAATGTTTCTGAGCTGTTTCCCTTCTGGTGGACAAACCATCCCGGATGTGACAACCAGACCAATTTTGGAAAGAGCTAGGGCCATTTGCTGGGCTGCCTAGTTTGGAACAGATTAATCTGCTCACCCCAGCAGTGGTCTTGCATTAAGTCAGGGTGCTATGAAAGGCTTTGAGGTCACTTCTTGAAAAGCTGTCAGCATTTCCAGAGCCATTTAAGTCTCTATTATGTCTTGGTAACTTCAGGTGTCGCTTGATGTGGTAGGACATCAGGTGGTAGGTTCTCTGTGTATCACGATGGCATCTGGCATACAGGCATTCTTACGAAATATTTCTTGTGTAGGTGAATTACTCTGAGGCAGTAAAGGTCACTTTGCAAATGTCTTAACAGTCTTGTAAACAGAGTGAAAAAGTAGCAGTAGCTGGCCTGTTTGGGAGTGTACTTTCCAGGTGTTCCTGCCCCCATTTCTTGGGCACTATTATATTTACCCCCGAGAACTACTTACTTCCCATGCTCTGCTGACCCAAGGACAAACACAACCCTTTCTGGGCCTTCTCAGAAAGACAGGACACTGCTTCTAGAGGCAGCTGTCACCTCCTGTGCCATCTCAGTACTGGGGTGCAAATCACATCTTTGGAATTACCAGCCAGAGCAAGAGAAAGCTTTCCACCAATCCAGTGCAAGTCTCTTTCTGTGTTAATTGACAGCCACCCTTGGCATGGATGAATGAATCCCAGCAACCAGCAGACTGAGTGCTGGAGTGCAGACAGCTCATAACTGTCAGGCAAAAGAGCAAGAGGGTTTTAAGAGAGACTCTGGAAAGTATGGGATATATTAACCCTTGCAGTGTCTTTTGGAAGGAATGACATCTGTTTGTGTTAAAACAATTGTTCCAGTTAAGCACAGTTTGACAGCTCTGGAGTGGGAGCTGGAGAGAGAACTTTGACTTCACTAGAACCTGTTGGTTAAGGTTTTAGGGGCACAATATAGAAGGGTGTTGGATTCTAGAGAAGTGAAAGCAACCTTTTTGTACGCGTGTTGAAAACAGTGCCCTACTAGTATTAGAGTGTCTTGTTGGTAGAGAGCCAATGACAACCAAGTCCCTACTCTCAGAGATGTTTTAGAGTTACATTGCACGAATGCAAAGAAGCAACATAGGAACAGGTAATTAATAATAAAGTATAAACTGAGCAGATGTCTTGAAAATATTCTAGGGTATGAAAAGAATTCCTTCAGGATGCTGGCAGGCAGCAGGATCTCAAAGAATTAGTTTTGAGATGAGGCAGAATGCTGGTAAACCACACGGGCAGTTACCTTGCTAGTGCCCCCTCATTTAGATGTGTGCCGAGCCCTGCAGGAGCAGAAGCAGCTGTTCCCCTTCCCACCATCGTACTACAAGGTTGAGCCTAATCAGAATTTACTGTGTACCTCAAAAGAATTGTACAGCAGCTACCACACACGAGCACACTCCCTCCTTCTCTCTCTCTGTCTGTCTCCTCTCTCCCTCGCTCTGTTCTTGTTGCTGTTGCTGTGTGATGCTGTCTGTCAGAGGCTTATGCCCTGAGGGAGGTATCAAGGGAGTGGCTGAAGGTGGTCACAGAAGACAGATCCCTGGGCATGTGGCCCATATGAGGATGCCAAAATGCCACAGTCACACTTACCTCAGAAGGGTGGGATTGGTGGGGGTAGAGAGGGGCATTGAAATGTTTTGAAAATTATCTTCAAGAGTATGTGAAAAAATTGAGAATCTTGATCATTCTATCTGCACATTTTCTTAGGAGGATTCTCCTTTTCTCTTTACATTCTTGATCAGCTCTTGGGTAAAGACATGGCAGAGGTAAGAGCATGAGTACTAGTTCCTGCGGTCAGCAGGCTCTGATCCTGCATGCAGTAGAGAGCTCCAGTGTATTGGGAAGGCTCCCAACTCGTTAGGAGAGTTGAGACATCATATCTCTTGGGTGACAGAAGAAAATTTTCACGTCTATTAATTGGCCTAGGTTGACTTTAATGACATATACTTTTCAAATGTGGGGCTGATGGAGACCTAGGCAGACAGATCTGTGGGCCACCCCTTAGCCCTTTGCCGCTCTCCCAGGGCTCAGGATTCTGACCATAGCCTAGTCACCTGTTGCACACTGCTGTTTTTCAGAGGGCCTGAGCTGCATGAATAAGGATCACGGCTGTAGTCACATCTGCAAGGAGGCCCCAAGGGGCAGCGTCGCCTGTGAGTGCAGGCCTGGTTTTGAGCTGGCCAAGAACCAGAGAGACTGCATCTGTAAGTATGGGCCAGTGCACACCTGCCATGGGAACCGTCGTATTCCAGAGGCTGCCTTCTGTGGCCCAGCTCAGAAGCACCACCTCATGGCATGGCTGCAGCAGCAGGGAAGGCAGTTAGCATGGGATACCGACCTCTACCAAGTACTTGTTCACTGCAGAAGGGCGGTCTCCCTTAGGGAAGGGAAATGATATTTTAAAAAGGAACTCATCAGGAGAAAATGAAATTCAGGAGTAAGGAGTATGAATGTTGGGGGGCAGTTCTCCCTGTTCCCACAGAATAAAACCAAGTTTCCTCATCTGGCAATCACAGCTCTTTGCCACCAGGCCCTGCTTCCGTTATAAACCTCATCTGCCTTCTTTCCGCAGACACTACTCCCCTTGCCTTTAGAGAACAGCCCAAATTCTTTGATGCCTCCAGGCCTTTCCCAAGCCCTCCTTCCTTCCTGGTGTGGTGGACTCTCACTCAACCTTCAATATTCTGTTTAACTTCTAATAAGAATAAGTATAATAGCTACCTTTTGGTGGGGAATTTATTTTGTGCAAAGGCTTGTCTCAAGATGTGCCATATCCCATTTAATTCTTACAAGCACCGCCCTGTGAGCTCAGTATTGTTACACTCATTTTCAGTTGTCAAAGTTGTGCAGAAGGTGAAGCAACAAGGTCACACAGGGAGTGAGTGGCAAATGAGTGTTCAAACCCTGGTCTGTTTAGCTCTAAAGCTGTGCTCTTAATCCCATGCTACCATCCTCTGCTATCAGAAGCCTCTTGGGTGCTTCAGACAGGGCAGCCATTTTGTAGTTGGGCTCCCACAGCACTCTCCTCAGCTGTATAGCTCTGGGTTGACTTGCGTGTTGATGTGTCTGTCTCCCCGGCTATGAGCCTCTCCAAGTCAGGGACCTTGTTTCATTTTTCCTCTCAGTCCTCCCCTGGTGCCTGCTATGGGATGTTCTCAGTACACTTGTGTTTAATGAGTGGGTAAATGAGTGGTCTACACCATCGGGCCGCAGCTCCCGCACCACGACTGTAGTAACAAAACTCCACCTGGGAACAGGAAACCACTGGCAATTCATGGTGTTCCTAAACCACGATTTATGCCAGGGGAAGCACTGAGGGGTTCCTTTTAGGAACCTGCCCAAAGCCATGGACAGAAGACCCCTGCCATTTGGTGGGGATGGTGGTTTATGGTGACTAGGAGATGAGGGGACAGTTTCACTGGTGAGGGACTTCTCTCAATTGTCTCCCTCACAAAGCAGACTGCCACCCCAAAGCTGTCCAAGCCAAGGCTGTGCCACTATCACACTCAAGCAACAGGTTCTGACATGCTCTTAGGGCCCCTCAAAGTCAGGCTGTCCCTGAGGGCTTCCAGTGAGCTAGCAGAGTGGAGGCCATTTTCCCACCTCCAGATCTTCGAAAGGAAGACCCAGGCCCTCCAAGACTCACCTGTGGGGCGAGACCCTCAACATTCAAAGTCTTTCAGGGGACAGTTGCTGAAGGGGGCGGGGGAGGCACCTGTACACTTGTTTTTAAAGATTTTAAATGTCTTTAAGATATCACTGCTCAAATAATATTGTTATATATTAACATTTTTTAATTTTAACATTAACATATTTTAACATTAACATTATTAACATTTTTAACATTATAACATTTTTAACATTAACATATATTATTTGAGGAATTAACAAAGAAAAACTACGATCTAGAATCTCACCACATAACCAGCTGTTTCAATTTTTTCATATTCCTATTTAGTTGTTGTTCATATGCATACACAATTTTTACATAGCTATAATCACAAGACACCACAAATATGTAATTAGTTCTTTTGAATTAGAAAAATTACAAAGGGCCTATGTAAAATGCAAACACTCCAAAGCATATAAAGAAAACATGCAGTTTCCCCCCTCCCGTTTCCCTTACCAGAGGTAACAACAGTTAACAGTTTGATGAATAGATAGTTTTGTAGTTGGCTTTTTTTTTTTTGGCCTATCATCAATACATTCATATATAGTCTTGATAATTACCAGTTAATATCACATTAATTGTGTGCAGAATCATCCTGTGATTATCCTTCCTTCTAACTAATCTAGATTGAATCTGATGAGAGAAATTCTGACATATATGTACAAATTAAATATTGCCTGTTTTATTCCAGCATAAAGTGCTATAGCATTTCCCAAAGCCCCAGTACAGCTGTATTAATAGGTAAACTTCTCTAGATAGAACAAAGCAGTAGTCTAGAATCTCTTGGTATAATTTCGCTTACATAATAAAAATCTCTCCCCCAACTCTCCCATCTCCCTCTTCCTGTATGACTTTGTTTAAACCCATGTTTCAGCATTTCTACAATCTGTATTGTAACTATCTGCCTACACAGACACCACAGGGTCTGACTTGGAGTTATGTCTTTCGTGCACCATGCCTGGCATGCACTAGGTGCTCAAATACTTGCAGAATGAGAATCAGAGTTTCTCTGGAGCAAACACAGCCCCGTGTTTGTGGAAATATCAGTGCTTTATGTATTGATTCATTTTGCTGTCAGTGACTTGTAACCATGGGAACGGTGGATGCCAGCACTCCTGTGAAGATACAGCTAACGGCCCAGAGTGCAGCTGCCATCCACAGTACAAGATGCACACAGATGGGAGGAGCTGCCTTGGTGAGTGGTAACCCCAACACTGAGTGAGGGTCTGCCCCAGACTGCCTGTCCCTACCCCTACCCCTTAATGGTGTTTAGTACAGATGCAGGCTGTTTCCGGTGCATTTGCCCCCCTACAGGCCCTGTGCTACTTTGCATGCTGCAGTGGGAGTGGTCTAGGCCTGTGGGGAAGGCCCTTCTCTCCCTGTGTGACCTTGGGAAGCCCTTCCTCCTCTCCTGGACTAGGCTGCTCCTAATGCTGGTATTTCAGAGACTGGCACAACACCTCCCAGGAGGCCAGGGCAGCATGAAGTTAGAGCTGTTTGTAATGATGCGGCACTTCTGACCAGCAGGAGCCAGGGCCGTATATTTCTGGCAGGATGCCTGCCTTGCCCTTCACGGTGTGTCCTTCACTAGCTCCATTTTAGAGGTTTCCAGGCCCAAGACTCTTTTTGTCCTCAACTCAGGGGACTGAAGCTTGCATTCCCTAGTGTCTCTTTGGTCAGTGCAATATACCTCCAAAATCTTTTCCATGTTTAATGTTTGCTAAGGATCTGTGGCCATTTAACGTGCTCTGTCTCCCACAGGGCCTCATCACAACACATTTTTATTGCGTGAACAGAGTCACATATCTTTCATTGCTCTTATGTCTGGGATTTCAGCAAACACAGTTGTATAGGGGATGAGCAATCTAACTCATTCAGTCTGAGAACTGTGCTCTTTTGCTTCTCTTGTAGAGCGAGAGGACACTGCCCTGGAGGTGACAGAGAGCAATGCTACATCAGTGGTGGATGGGGATAAACGAGTGAAACGGCGGCTGCTCATGGGTAGGCACCTTCACTCCCTTTCCTTGGCCACTGCAATTGTCCTTTTCCCTCCCCAACTTATTGCATCAGACCTGAACTTGGGAGCCACATGCCCTCAGACCAGCTGGACCGGGGTTAGCAGCTCCTGTGAACCAGGGTGTGTGTCTGTTCTTCACCAGTGCTGTTGCTTAATCACCAACCAAGCAAGACCCCTGGTCTCGTGGCCATCAGAATAATCAGGTTAACGTCCCAATGCAGCCCCCACCTAGCTGTAAGACTTGGCAAACTGCCCTGAGGCTCTGTCTCTTGGTCTTTCTTTGAAATGGATGTAATAACGTCTACCTCTTAGGGCCAGGGTTTTCGCCCATTTTCATACTGCTATAAAGAACTACCTGAGACTGGGTAATTGATAAAGAAAAGAGGCTTAATTGACTCACAGTTCCACATGGCTGGGGAGGCCTCAGGAAACTTATAATCATGGTGGATGGCAAAGGGAAAGCAAGGTACCTTCTTCACAAGGTGGTGGGATAAATGCGGGAGGAACTACCAAACACTTGTAAAACCACAAGATCTCATAATCTCACTCTATCATGAGAACAGCATGGGAACCGCCCCCAAAATCCAGTCACCTCCACCTGGTCTCTCCCTTGACACGAGGGGATTATGGGGATTATAATTCAGGATGAGATTTGAGTGGGGACATAAAGCCTGACCATATCAGTTGGGATGCTCGATTAAAATAATAATATGGAAAGGTGTCCAGAGTCTAGTGCCTGGGACTGAGTGGGTGGTCATTGAGGTCAGCTCTCTTCCTCTGAAGCAGCCTCTAGCTCAGAATGGTGGCTAGTCTTTTTTTGTGTCCACTGAGTCTTCTATTTCTGACTCAGCTGATGATAATGGTAGAAGAGATGAATGGAGAGGGGCAGCACTTGGCTGTGGGCCAAGGGAAGGCCTGCCTGAAGGTCCAGCAGTCAAGCTGGAGATGAGCAGAAATAGAGGTGGTGGCCGTGGGGGTGGGAGTCAGACAGATCCTTTGGCGCGTTACTCCTTCTGGAGAAAGTCTGGCTCAACCTAAACAAAACCCATCTTTTGACAGTTTCTGGATTTAACAGTCAGGCAACATATCATACAGCCATTGGTTACCAAGCAGGTAACCTTTCTGAGCTCTTTTCTGCTCTTTAGAAATTATAATTTTTCATTGTCTTAAGTGAAAATAGTACAAATAAATAACACAGAAACTTAATTACTTCTAGGCTTGTAATGAAACTCATCATTTCCTTGTCTCATAACTTCCCATTTCCTCATCCCTTTTGCCAGAGGCAACAATAGTCAATTCTTCGAGCTGTTTCTTCTTCTGGCTCCTCCTCCCCCATATTTCTGAAAAAATGAAGGGTATGCAGTTATTTTTCTTCTTCTTTCTTTTCTTTTTTCTTTTTTTTTAGACAGAGTCTCACTCTGTTGCCCCCAGGCTGGGGTGCTGTGGTGTGATCACATCTCACTGCAACCTCCGCCTCCCAGGCTCAAGCGATTCTCTCACCTCAGCTTCCTGAGTAGCTGGACTATAGGCATGTGCCACTGCGCCTGGCTAATATTTGTATTTTTTGTAGAGACAGGGTTTTGCCCTGTTGCCCAGGCTGGTCTCGAACTCCTGGGCTCTAGCCATCTGCCTACCTTGGCCTCCCAAAGTGTTTGTATTACAGGTGTGAGCCTTCATGCCTGGCCCTACAGTTATTTCTTGATGTGTCTGTTTTAGATGGTAGCTTTTAACTTCCTATTATAAAAGACTAGGATTTAGCTCTCACTGCTTCCCCCCGCCAATACACACACACACATCTGACCTCTCCCTATACCCTTAATATAGTTTTCTCGCAATTTAAATCAATATTATGTGCTTACATTATTCTGACTTTGAATATCTAAATACGATTCACCTGGGTCACGTAATGTGCTATGATTATATTTTCTTTGTTTGCTTAGTTTTCTAAGTACCTCTTACCAATTCTTCTGCAAATTTCTGACAAAGCTGTAAAACACTTTTCAATGTGTTCAAATACAGTGTAGGTAACTAATCAAATCAATTTTCTTGGTGAAAAAGTTTCCTCGGAGGCTTCCAGCCTGCCCTAGCAGGGCCTGGCTGTCTTGGCTGAGTGCATGTCTCTCATCTGGGCATTCACCATCCTTTGCCGTTCTCCTGTTTGGTGGATCCTATGTCTTGTCTCTCGTTAGTTTATCCGGTGAATGAGATAGAGGTATTTAAAAATTTGCATGCCTGAAAATGCCTTTATATTCTACCTGCACCCTTTATTGAGAATTTGGCTCAGTGTAGAATTCAGAGTTGGAAAGAATTTTCCATCACTGTTTTGAAGTTAGTGCTCCATTGTTTTCAAGAACGCAGAGTTGTTTTGAGAAGTCTAAAATCATTTTTATTCTTGATCCTTTGTGTGAGACCTGTGAAAGCTTCTCTCTGAAAGCTTCCAGGATCTTCTCCTCCTCCCCAGTGAGCTGAAGTTTTACAATAATGTTCTTTATTGTGGGATTTTGCCCACCTATTTTTAGTACTTTTCAATATGAACATTCAAGTCCCTTGGTTCTGAGAAATTTTCTTACATTTTTTTCTTTGATAAATTTCTTTTTCTTTCTTTTTTTTGAGACAGAGTCTTGTTCTGTCGCCCAGGCTGGAGTCCAGTGGTGCAATCTTGGCTCACTGCAACCTCCACCTCCCAGGTTCAAGTGACTTTCCTGCCTCAGCCTCCCCAGTAGCTGAGACTACAGGCACATGCCACCATGCCTGGCTAATTTTTTTTTGTATTTTTAGTAGAAAAGGGATTTTGCCATGTTGGCCAGTCTGGTCTCGAACTCCTGGCCTCAGGTGATCCACCTGTCTCGTCCTCCCAAAGTGCTGGGATTACAGGCGTGAGCCACTGCACCTGTCTTCTTTGATAAATTTCTTCACTCCATTTTCTCTGTTCTTTCCCTCTGGAACTCCTGTTAGCTGGCTGTTGTAACTCCTGGATTGACCCTCTAATTTTTTTTTTTTCTCTCCCTTGTATTTTTATTCTTTTTCTTTTCTCTCCTTTGTATTTTTGTTCTACTTTCTAGGAGAGTTTTCATTTTTTTCTTCTAATCTTTCCACAGGATAAAGTTTTCGTTTTCATATTTTAATTTTTCAAGAATTTTACTTTGGCCTTTTGTTTTAGGAACCTGTTCTTATTTCATGGATGCTTTTCTTGTCTCCCTGAGGAAATTTATTATGAGATTTTTAACTGCTCTTCTGTTCTCTAGATTATCTTTGATTCCTCCAGGTTTCTTTTTCCCTGTTGGTTTCATCTGATTATTTATTCCGTATTAGAGGCTTTCCAGAAATGTCTAGTGATTCTTGACCAATTTTTCATATTTAATAGTAAAATACTAAAAAGCCAATTGTATATTCTATTGATTTGTGGGCTTCATGTTTGGGTGACGAGGCAGTGACTTAGCCATTTCATCTGGAGAGCCTCGAATGCTAATATCGTTAGGTCTTTCTGCTTGCCCAGGTCAATTTAGCTGGAGAGGAGTCCTTCAACCACCTGCCTGTAGGCTTGGCTGCAAGCATCCTGGGTTGCAGTGTTGTTTCAACATAGCTTTTTGGAACTTTCAATGGCTGTTATTTTAACATAGCTTTTGGAATTTTCAATGGCTTTAAATCTGCCAGTAGGGAGCTGAAGGAGTTGGGGGAAGAAGGATGAGGGTTAGAGATCTCTTTTTCAGGGTATAGACTTTCACCTGACGGTGCCACCCTCTCCTCCTCTGCTATTCCTGGTGCCCTTGAGCCTGGTACCTCTCTGGTCCAGACTTCTCTGCTATAGCCAGAATAGGAGAAGGGTAGTCACATGACTATGTGGAATTAAGGAGGAGCTCTGAGGTTTATCTCTTTCATATGTAGACTTTCCATAATCTTCCTGTTTTTAACTCTGTCCTCATTTCTGCCTGTAGAATAACTTGATACCTCCAATTCCTGAGTCTTTCTGGGATTCTGGGGCTCACATGAGTTTACCAGCTGTTGGCACCTCCTCTGCAGACCGCTAGGATCTAGCTTTCTTCTACGCCAGATACTGCTCTCCTGCTAACATGTCACTTCCAGAATGTTTGACATCTTTCGTCTATTGTCTTTTCTTCTATTTTCTTTGTCCTTAAGGATTTATACTTTAAAAAATCAATTTATTCTCATATTCGTGAGGTTTTGAAAGGAACAGAGATAAACATACATGTACTGTCTGCATATTTATTTAGGATTAAGCTTGTCCCCTTCAGGGTTCCTTTTTTTTCTTTTCTTTTCTTGAGACAGGGTGTCGCTGTGTTGCTCAGGCTGGAGTGCAGTGGCACAAACATGGCTCACTGCAACCTTGACCTCCTGGGCTCAAGTGATCTTACTGCTTCAGCCTCCTGAGTAGCTGGGACCACAGGTGTGCGTCACCAGGCCTCACTAATTTTTTAAAATTTGTGTAGAGATGGGAGTCTCACCGTATGGCCCAGGCTGGTCTTGAACCCCTGGGCTCAGGCGATCCCTCCTGCCTCAGCCTCCCAAAGTGTTGGGATTACAGGGGTAAGCCACCACCCTCGCCACCACCCCCCACCCCCAACCTTTAAAGTGAGGCAGCTATGGTAGAAAAATCATGTTTCTGGATGCCTAGATGCTAACAATTCAATGAATGTTGAACAGCACTTGTCTATTACTTGGACTAACTGTATGAGATACAGAACTAGAAGGCTGTTTGCTTATTGTTCCTTATCTCCATAGTTGCAATTTAACAATTGTGGCTTATTTTTCATGTGGTTATGACAGGGCTTTCTCCTTTCAGGGAAAGTGAAACTTCAAATTTGAGTAAATTGGCGGTTGCAAGGATGAAGCCAGTAGTCTACAACAAGGCAGTGGTTGGGGCGGCGATGCTTACCCACTCTTGCTTTGCCCATTACTCATATTGAAAGGAGAAGGCTCAAGATTAAGAAAGGACCATCCCCTTTGCCCTGTTCTGCACTCACCTCTAGCCTGCCAGATGTGGTCCTACTTAGGTTGCTGGCTGCAGATCAGCAGGAACTTTCAGTGGCTTTAAATCTGCCAGTAGGGGGAGTGGCTCTGCAGATTGGGAGACATCTTTATCCCTCTGGTCACCCTGACAATCTTCCTTAGGAACTAGAACTCATTTACGTGGGTGGGAGGAGCTGCACCTGCTCTCCCTCTAGCCCATCTGCAGGTAGCAGAGACTTGGGGTATAACCATGAGTACCCCACCATGCTTCTTGGCTTCTGTGACCTTCGTCAGCTGTATCAGCACTTCTTTGGGAAGCTAATTGTCTTTTCTTACCTCCTTGCCAGAAACGTGTGCTGTCAACAATGGAGGCTGTGACCGCACCTGTAAGGATACTTCAACAGGTGTCCACTGCAGTTGTCCTGTTGGATTCACTCTCCAGTTGGATGGGAAGACGTGTAAAGGTAGCCTTCACCTCCCCAGGGAGGCTGGGTGCCCTGTTATGGAGGGAAGACCCATGCTGCTAACATATGGGGATAAAGGCAACAATACCCTCTATAGCCCACGTGACTCCAGATTTGCTTATGATTCATATCAATGGGAGCTTTTTCCCCCTGGGCTAATGGAAGGTTATAATTGAGTAGGCTTAATTAGAACCAACACTTAATTACACTAATTGTTGAGGAGGTCAGCCTCTACAAGCATCAAATAATTCATTTCAGACAGTGGCCTTATTAGAAAAAGGCAGTTAAAGGAAGCATTCATTTGCAGGAGATAATATCAACATATCATACATAATAGCCTAGAGATTATTATGTAAATAACAGTCAAGATGATTATCCAGAGGACTTAATGAATAACTGTACCATTAACTTTTACTGATGAAGAGCGACCCCAGTGACTTGCTCGTATTTCATGGGCAAGAGTACAAAGGATTAGCCCTTTAGCATGATAAAAAGTAGATAACCAATTGCCAGGTGAAACTGGGAAAAGATAAGATTGAGTAACAGGAATCATTTTAAAACACTGAGGCTATTTGATCATTGTGTAATTTGCCAAAACAAATGCTCTAGTCCTTTATAGCTTTAATCATTAAACTTGAATACATAGTGTACTAAAGGGACCCATCTTACCTTGAGAGAGCAATACAAAGATGAGAATGTAACAGGACATCATCATTCTTTCCCAGAGTTTGTTTCCTTAATGCCAATTAAGGGCATCATAAGTCAGCGTTCTCAAGACGATGAAACACTTCTCTTTCAAAACTGGTTAAGCCAGATAAGAAAACATGTATAAGGTTAAAAACATCAGCAAAGATCCTTAAATGCTTTGTGAGTCTTTTTCTTAATTTCAGAGACTAATCAACACACACAATGGCCCTTCAGGGAGTTGTGGGAAATGAGGCAAGTATTGCTCTCTGATATGCCCAATGCTTTCCTGTTGCAGATATTGATGAGTGCCAGACCCGCAATGGAGGTTGTGATCATTTCTGCAAAAACACTGTGGGCAGTTTTGACTGCAGCTGCAAGAAAGGATTTAAATTATTAACAGATGAGAAGTCTTGCCAAGGTATGTGCTGAAAACATAGCTGTGCTGCGCAACGGTCCACAGGTTGGAGCAGAGAGAACGTAGCGCCCTCCTGGCAGAGAGTGGCTTATCAGGCTTCTTGACAGGGCCACTAATCCAATCTCCATCTTAGGCTTCACTCATTTCATCTATTAGGTAGAATAAAAACACTGATGTAGCTCACAGGTGTATTTGGAAATTAAGCTGTTAATGATTAGAGAACACCTTAAAGAACCCATTGATGTGATGACAGCAGAGCTCACTGCTAGAAATGGAATGGAAAACAGAATGCAAACAGGGTTCCAGTGGGGTGTTGAGATTATGAATAATTTTCCTTTTCTAAAATTTCCTTTAATGTTACTGAATTTATCACAAAAGTTGGTGGCAAAAGTCTGTAGATTTAGTTAACATACCTCCCTAGCAAAAACTTGGAGTTAACCCACGATCAAGATTATGTACCAATTGGTCTCTTTCTTACAGCATTTTTTTTTAAAATTATTTATTTATTTTGAGACAGAGTCTTACTCTGTTGCCCAGGCTGGAGTGCAGTGGCACCATCTTGGTTCACTGCAACCTCCACCTCCCTTCCTAGGTTCAAGCAATTCTCCTGCCTCAGCTTCCCTAGTAGCTGGGATTACAGGCATCTGCCACCACGCCCAGCTAATTTCTGAATTTTTTTTTTTTTTTTTTTTGAGACAGAGTCTTGCTCTGTCACCCACGCTGGAGTGCTGTGGAACTATCTTGGCTCACTGCAACCTCCGCCTCCCAGGTTCAAGCGATTCTCCTGCCTCAACCTCCTGAGTATCTGGGACTACAGGTGTGCACCATCACACCCGGCTAATTTTTGCATTTTTAGTAGAGACGGGGTTTCCCTATGTTGGTCAGGCTTATTTTGAACTCCTGACCTCATGATCTGCCTGCCTCGGCTTCCCAAAATGCTGGGATTACAGGTGTGAGCCACTGCGCCTGGCCAATTTCTGAATTTTTAGTAGAGTCAGGGTTTCACTGTGTTGGCCAGGCTGGTCTCAAATTCCTAACCTCAGGTGATCCGCCCTCCTAGGCCTTCCAAAGTGCTGGGATTACAGGCGTGGGCCACAGCACCTGGCTCAGCACTTGTTTTAAATGATCAGCCTTTGATCTTTGAAGAGAGGGAAGGCAGAGAGGGAGGGGGAGGGCTTGTGGGGAGGAGATGCTTGTTGATCTTCAGGATTTCAGACCCCTTCTCAAACACATCCTTCCCATATAAGGGCTGCAGCAAGGAGACTTATCTAGATAGCAGTTGTTGTTAGTATTAGTAGCTGTTTTGGGTGGGGGAAAGCTGTTTTCTATTTTTAGATGAGCACCTTCCCTTTGATATGCAGAAGAAGTTCTCAGGAAAGATGTGCTGTAATGTATTCTTGCTCCATTTTTGGGAATAAGGACTAATTTATTTTGTTAGAAATCTCAGAATTAGGCTGGGTGTGGTGGCTCACACTGTAATCTCAGCACTTCGGGAGGCTGAGGCAGGTCGATCACTTGTGGCCAGGAGTTTGAGACCAGTCTGGCCAACACAGCAAACCCCATCTCTACTAAAAATACAAAAATTAGGTGGGGGCATGGTGGAGGGTGCGGTGGCGGGCACCTGTAATCCCAGCTACTCAGGAGGCTGAGACACAAGAATCGCTTGAACCCAGGAAGCAGAGGTTGCGGTGAGTTGAGATCACACCCATGCACTCCAGCCTGGGGGACAGAGCAAGACTCCACCTCAAAAAAAAAAAAAAAAAAAAAAATCTCAGAATTACATAAAAATCAGAATATCAGATTTCATCTTAGATAACAAAGATGTGGCATTCCCTTTTTAAAAAAATATTATAGTGTGATGTTTGTTTTGTTTTTCTCTTGGTTGTTCTTAATACATAATTTGTCAGGCAGTTCAAGTATATTCCCCTTTAAATTCAGTAAGTTAATTCTAGATAATTATTGTGTGGTTTTCTTCAGTTTGTGTTGGAAAGCAAATTTGCTGTTCCACATAATGTTTCCTAGTGTATAGAGCAGGCAATACTGTTGAAGCTGTGTAAACACATTAAAAAGGAATTAGAAAAGTGATCTCATTATTTTTGGCAAAGTAAAAGCCCATACTGAGCAGCCAAAGTCAGCTACTGAACGAGTCCACTTTCTCGACAACTGGCTGATATTAATAACAGATTTCATAAAATGGCATCAATTCCTAGGGAAAAAATTAGGTTTTTCTCATTTTTCACTGATCAGTCTTGGTAGAACAAATATTTGCACAGAACAAATTTACTGAAGAAATGCCAGGATTTCTGGGAAAAGCTAGGGATGAAGAAGTTTTGCAAGAATTTGCCGTTTTTTTTTTGCTTTTTCATTCTTCCTGTTCCTTCTACATTTTTGCTTTTTATTAACATAGTTTCTCATGGCACACTCGGTGTTGAAAAAAGTGGTCTAGCAGTGGTCTAGTTGGCTTCAACTGAGTGCGGCACTGTTCCTGGTTTATTCATTTGGAGACACAAGTTGTAACTCTGTTAAAATCCTCCAAAGAGTTCAGGGAGTGAAGCACTCAAATTCCAGCCTACAAGAAAGAGGCTGAGGGCCAGACCCAGGGAAAAGAGATGATGAGATGGACAAATGCAGCCTCCTGAGGCTGCTGTGCATGACCCCCGCTGCAGCCAAGGCGGCTTCCACACTGAACCAGGAGGCTAGCAGATGCATGGGACTGGCACATAGGAGAGGAGCAAAACCAAGGCATCGGCCAAGAGTATCCAGTGTAGAGCTGAACTACCACATTTCAGGGTCTGCAAAGAGAAAATTGCTGAGGATATTAGTATTAATGCATTCTTTCAGTGCAGAGGGCATTAAAACCCAGGATTAACTGGCCTTTTGGGGCCAGAAGACTAACTCTGAGAAGATAAGAAAGGGATGGGAACTAGATTTACCTCCAAACCAAGTGTTTTCTCCTTTCAATTTGCCGTAGTTAATACATTACTATTGCTGTTTTACTAATAGTTATATGACAATAAAAATGCATAGCTAGCACCTGTAGCTTACAAAACCCGTTTTAGGTATGTTATCTCATTTGGCTTCATTTAAACATTTTAAATTAGCCCTGCAAGTATGCATGGGTGAAAGTGACCAACTGAGCTTTGAGGGAAGTGCAGTTTGCAAGAGAATGTGGAAATGAGGGCCGCAGCAGTCAGTATACTTCTTGTGGGCTGCTCCACACTTTCTTTAACACAAGTGAGTGAGGAGAATGGATAATGTTTTTTACCCTGTGTATGTTGTTTTTGGTGTTGGTCAGCAACTGGTATTTATCATAAACCTATTCTTCACTCATCCCTCAGAGTGAGTTTCAGCTCCCCTCTCCCTTTGACCATTACAGATGTGGATGAGTGCTCTTTGGATAGGACCTGTGACCACAGCTGCATCAACCACGCTGGCACATTTGCTTGTGCTTGCAACCGAGGGTACACCCTGTATGGCTTCACCCACTGTGGAGGTGAGCAGACTGCCCCTGTCAAGTTGGGAGAGGAATGAGGCTGGGCCTGGAGGGGAGCAGGGCCTACCCCTGAGGTTTGCTTTCCTACATCGGGGGATGAAAGGTACATTGCAGTCCCTGAGCAATAGCGGTGAGTCCATCCACTTGAGAGAAGGATCTGCTAAAGGAAATCTCCCCACATGTATCCCTTTAACACGCCGAGTGTGAAATGGAGCAGAGAGAAGAACTGAGCTCTTCCAGCTGTGAATTCTCTATCGACTTGATTGACTTGCGGTTTTATTCAGAGAGTGGAAGGATATCTCAGGAGCTGATACCCTATCTGTTGGAACATCCCAGCAGATAGTAAAGTCACAGTCCTCAGAGAGGCTTGGGGGGCACCCACCAATTCCACTGCCCTGCTGTGCATAGGAACTGGCTGCAAAGCCTTGGTTTGAGTCCCACAACTAGGTCTTTGAGCTGGAAGCAGAACTATGAAGTTTCTCTCTCCACTCTGTGCCCATTTTGCAACATGTTCTCATGTCTCATAACCTCATGGTCAAGCAGGCTATGCCATAAACTGGATTTGTTACCAACTGACTCCCACTCCACTCCCCCAGCCATCAGATTCACCCAGCAATCTTTGAGAATACAGGTTCAGATTCCAATTCAGAATGTCTAGGGCTTCCAAGGTCATCTTCCTGAGGATGTACAGGATTTGGGAACCACTGGCTTAAATACTTCCTGCCCAGTCCTTGGCTCTTGTGCTTTAGAAGAATGGATACGCTGGGCGTGGTGGCTCACGGCTATAATCCCAGCACTTTGGGAGGCCAAGGCGAGCGGATCATCTGAGGTCGGGAGTTCAAGACCAGCCTAATCAACATGGAGAAACCTGGTCTCTACTAAAAATACAAGATTAGCCGGGCGTAGTGGCACATGCCTGTAATCCCAGCTACTTGGGAGCTGAGGCAGGAAAATCGCTTGAACCCGGGAGGTGGAGGTTGCAGTGAGCCGAGATTGTGCCATTGCATTCCAGCCTGGGCAATAAGAGTGAAACTCCATCTGGAAAAAAAAAAAAATATATATATATATATATACGTGTGTATATATACGTATTATATATATACGTGCGTATATATACGTATTATATATACGTGTGTATATATATGTATACACGTATATATATATACGTGTATATATGTGTGTGTGTGTATATATACGTATATATATACTAGTGATTTGCTACTGACGGTTATCTCCCTTCTCCCTTTCAACACATCCTTGGTATGGCCAAAGACATACTCTTCCCAGTCCATCAGGAAACCTTGACAAAATGTACCCTGAATATGGATGTATGTCTGGGTTTAGGTGGAACCACCTTTTGACCTGGACTCAGTCTCAGGTTGACGGGAATTAGTGCAGTCACTTCCCTTTCTCTGTGCCTCAACTGTGTAAATGGTTAAACAGGGAGTCCCAGTTCTGTCTGCCTCCCTTGCTAGGCAGCTCAAGAGGATGGTAGAGTTTTAAAGTAGAAGTCTGGGCAGTGTCTGAGTTTGGACATCTGAAAGTAGAGTGCAGATCCTTCTCAGTGTTGCTAATGGAGGAATGGATTGGTCAAGAATGGAGCTTGAGGCCGGGTGTGGTGGCTCACACCTGTAATCCCAGCACTTTGGGAGGCCAAGGCAGGTGGATCACCTGAGGCCAGGAGTTCAAGACCAGCCTGGCCAAGATGGTGAAACCCCATCTCTACTAAAAATGCAAAAATTAGCCAGGTGTGTTGGCACATGCCCGTAATCCCAGCTACTTGGGAGGCTGAGGCAGGATAATTGCTTGAACCTGGGAGGTGGAGGTTGCAGTGAGCTGAGATCGTGCCACTGCACTCCAGCCTGAGTGACAAGAGCAAAACTTTGTCTCAAAAAAAAAAAAAAAAAGAATGGAGCTTGAGAAGGCCCTATTGAGCCTCCTGCCAGGAAATTCGCTGGGTGGGGAGTGGGGTGTGCAGTCAGCCGGTGCCGAGCACTCATGCTAAAGGCATTCAGCATCTTCCTTTGGTTAGTGAGTTTCAACCTTGTGACTCCCCTTCTGCTGCTTCCTCGAGGGAGGGACCATATCAGCCCATTCAGTGACAGGCTGCTATGACAGGAGAGTGTTTTGTTCCACAGACACCAATGAGTGCAGCGTCAACAACGGAGGCTGTCAGCAGGTCTGTGTGAACACAGTGGGCAGCTACGAATGCCAGTGCCACCCTGGGTACAAGCTCCACTGGAATAAAAAAGACTGTGTGGGTAAGGGGAACCGAGGCACAGACTCAGACAGTGCTGGCCACTGGCCCAGAGGCAGTGCAGCTCTGCGCGCTCCCACGTCCCACCTGACCGTCCCTCCACTGACTTCCCCACCAGCTGCAGCAACCATTCTTTAAATAGTTAAAAAACAGGAGATACTTTGCAGGATCTTTGGTGTTTCCTTCTGTGCTTCTGTGTAGGTTGGAACTCACTTCTGTTTTCCTGGTTGCTTTTCTGCATGAAAAAATGGCATATCAGGGGCTCCTTTCCCTTGGTGGGAATAAGGCCTAGCATCTATGCTCTGTGCCGGGCATCAGCTCTACCTTCTTTTCTTGGGGCCTTTGGTGCATGGGACTCAACCATCCTTGTCACACTTGGAAATGTCCTCTTTCTGTAAGTGTCTGTTTTGTCCTGTGTAGAAGTGAAGGGGCTCCTGCCAACAAGTGTGTCACCCCGTGTGTCCCTGCACTGCGGTAAGAGTGGTGGAGGAGACGGGTGCTTCCTCAGATGTCACTCTGGCATTCACCTCTCTTCAGGTGAGTGGGGCCCAGTTCCCGAGGCAGGTCCTCACGCTGGGGCCAGGCCTCTCTGGCCTCCAGGTGTTAGGTTCCCTCAAAGGGCTTCCAGGTCCTCCACCAGATGCCCCGACCACCATGCTTTGAGAGGTCCATGCTTTGAGACCCCCTATGCTGGGCATTTTTCTAGTGGCCCATGTGGAGTGGGGTGGGGGGGAGAGTTTAGCTGCTACCAGGATAGCCTGTGACCTTGTTTATGCATTTGACAATTCACATTCTGTCTATCAGGACTGCAAGGGGCCTACTCTGTCACCTGCGGCTCTTCCTCTCCTCTCAGGAGCAAACAACAAAAATCAAATGACTCTGCTTTTGGGGGTAATTACCAAATCTGCATGTTCTCTCTGGGGGATCACTGTATTCAAGGGGCTTCATTCATGGGGTGCTGTTCTTGGACGTTGGCTTTGTTTTTTTTTTTCTTAATTTCCTTGATGCTGTGAGCATGTTCCAGGGTGTTGTTGCCTGCAGTCCTGGTGCCCAGAATGTGAGTCTCCCGTGTAACAGATACTTACTGCATGGCCACTGTGTGTTAGGAGGCTGTGGTCAGCCCTGGTGGGTCATCATCCTGGGCAGAGGCCCACAGAACTCCAGGACCAGTGGGCTGTACTCCAGAGCATCTCAAAGGCCCAGGGAATGCGCCTGGGGCACACGGTGTGGATAGAAATAGGCAAAGCAGGGGCAGCAGGGATTCTGTGCCGAGAAAGGGGCCCAAACCCTTTCCTGTTTGTCAAAAGATGAAGAATGAAATCCAAGGTTTTTAGGAGGCTGTGTCCTCCCAGATATAGACGCCTTTGTCATTATGTCATCAGAACACCTGAATGAGGTTCATACTACATCCTGATGTTCATATTACATATATGAGCAAAGCTAGAGACTCACAGCAAGACAGTACAGCTTGCATGTGTTGACTGAGCAATTCAAATATGCCAACTACCATAGTACACGTATTAACTGACTTAAGCCATACTACAACCTTCTGGGGAAATTTTACTATTATTCTCATTAACCAGATGAAGAAACTGAGGCTCAGAGAGGTGAAATAACTTACTCAAAGTGGTTTAGATAAGAAATAGGGGAGCTGGGATTTGAACCCAGGCAGTCTGGGTCCAGAGTCTCAAGCACTATCCTTCACTGCCCCTTTCAATACACGTTTGGACTCAGCCAGGGCATACATCATGGTCTGTTTCACCAAATCCCTCAGTGACAGTTCCTTGGTGATTTCGGCCACCCCAAGGGTGGGCAAGCAAATAGCTAATAGCTATTCAGTTATTACTATGTACCAGGCAAGGAGCTAAACATTTTCCTTTTTTTAAATGCATTATCTCATTTTATCCTTACAACAGCCTGGTAATATAGGTACTATAATTATGCCTATTTTACAGATGAGGACACTGAAGCTTAGGGAGATTAAGTAACTTGCTCAAGTTCTCACCACAGCTTAAAAGAGCTATAGGGCATTGACTCTAGAACCTACCGTATGGTTAAGACTGACTGACCCTGGGAGGAGAACAGAATTTTGCACATCAGGCCCTCAAAGTGGGACCCTCACTCCCTCTCAGACCTCAGAGCCTAGCCATGTTTAGTGAGTGCCATCTGTGTCTGGAACGACAGCTCCCTCAGCCCTGTCCTCCCACGACAGGCTTGTTTAGGAAAATCTGCCCTTCACCATTTCGCCAAATGGGCTTATCCAGATTTAAACTGGGGGATTCTGGCCTTCTTTCTCAGGAAGGCACAAAAATGACTTCATGTTTTATTTCACCGTGGAGGCTATTTTTGACCCTCAGTTTTAGTTAGATAGATAGATAGATAGATATAGATAGATAGATAGATAGATAGATATAATTTTTTTTTTTGAAATGGAGTCTCATTCACTCTGTTGCCTAGGCTAGAGTGCAGTAGTGCAATCTCAGCTCACTGCAACCTCCGCCTCCCGGGTTCAAGCAATTCTCCTGCCTCAGCCTCCTGAGTAGCTGGGATTACAGGCTTGTGCCACCATGCTCGGCTAATTTTTGTATTTTTAGTAGAGATGGGATTTCATAATGTTGGCCAGGCTGGCCTCTGTTATATTTGAACACTGGATTTGCCTCTCACATGAGGGGGTAACTGCAATTTCAGGAGGCTCCTGGTGGCCCCAGTCCAGGGCAATGGGCACTCCATGATCCAAGCCACTCTTGGCCTCAGGGTAGGAGAGGGGCTCAGGGTGTGCTGTGTGTGGTGGGAGCCGCCAATGGACAGCTTGCTGCTTCCCATCTGGTGTCTCCATTCCTTTGCCTCTAAAGGTAACATCTCTCACTTGTTTCTTTCTGAAGATGTCGCCAGCATCAGGACAAGTGTAACCTTTAAGCTAAATGAAGGCAAGTGTAGTTTGAAAAAGGCTGAGCTGTTTCCCGAGGGTCTGCGACCAGCACTACCAGGTATGGAATCAGATGGTTGGTGTAGGGAGCTTGCCTGCATGTGGGAAGGGGCCTGCAGCCAGCCAAGCTGGAGGTCCGTGGGGGCCAGGGGCTGTCCAGCCAATCCAAGCACACTGCAGATGGGATTGAACCATCCAGAACCTCCAGGGACTTATCCCAAGAGGAAGAAGAGCATAACCTAGCACGCTTGTGTAGTTCTGGGGTCGCACTTCGGGGCTTCCTTTGCATGGTATAGTTGATGAGGCTCTGGGGAAACCCACGACGAGTTCATAGAAGTCAATAAGGGCTTCAGATGAATTAGCAATTTGTGATCATATTGGGTTAAATTTTCTAGATCTCAGATTTTGCTTGAAATACAAGCCAAAGAAATGAAAAAAAGGTTTGGCTCAGAAAAGATAACTGATGAACAAAGATCTAATATCCAGCTTTCCTGCTGGGTCTAGTTTTTGGAAGCGGTGACCCCATTGGCTTCAGCAAAGCAAATACCATCCAAGTAGAACTGGCCTTATTGAGAAGAGCAGAATCTAACATTCCTTTTTCTTTCCCAGCACACATTTCCAGTATTATTTTATAGAATTCTTTTGGAAATTAAAAATAAAAAGCATCAGGATTCACGTATTAGGGAGGCTTCTTTTCCCAATCTACCCTCAAATCACACAGACAAATAAACGTAAAGCTCACTCTAGTCACTTTCGACTGCCTATTTTAAGTAAGTAATTTTAAGTAACTTGGTACCTCCATTTGATGGAATATTATGCAGCTATTAATTCTATGTTTTCAAAGAATGTTTAATGACACAGGAAAATGGTCTTGTTATAATGCTGAGATGTAAAGCAGGAGAGAAACATTTTGTATATCTAATACAATCCAAATTGTGTAAGAAAAACTGTGGTAGAAGAAACAAAAAGAAAACTCACCATATCATTAGTAGTGGTTACATCTGGGTGGGAGGATGATGGGTAATTTTAATATTTTTTCTGCATTTTCCAAATTAACCATAGTGAGCATTTATACTTTTAAATCTCAGGGGTGGAGGGAGGGGCCATTGCTTCAAAATAGATCTGAACCAGTCATGGTGCCTCATACCTGTAATCTCAGCACTTTGGGAGGCCAAGGCAGGCAGATCGCTTGAGTTCAGGAGTTCGGGAGCAGCCTGGGCAACATGACAAAACCCCATCTCTACAAAAACTATAACAAAATTAGCGGGGCCTAGTGGTTCATGCCTGTAGTCCCAGCTACTCAGGAGGCCAAGGCAGGTGGATCACTTGAGCCCAGGAGGTTGAGACTGCAGTGAGCTGTGTTGACACCACCACACTCCCGCCTGGGCGACAGAGTGAGACCCTATCTCAATAAAATGAAATAAAATAAATACAATGATACAAATAGACTTGGCCTATAGTTTACTTAATGGGATTGTACTAGTGTTAATGTCTTAGTTTTGATAAATGTATGATGTTAACGTTAGGGGAGACTGAGTGAAGGTTATATAGGAACTCTATACTATCTTAGCAACTTTTCTATAAATCTACTTATTTCAAAATGAAAAGTTAAAAAAATACATATGGAAACATCGAAAGGGAAAAAGATTTAAAATGAGAATCTGTTCAGTTTAAGATTTGAAGTTACCCTTTTGAAAAAGTAAGACAAATCTTCAGGGGAAAAATGTAGAGAAGAAATAAATTTGCCTCCTTCCTGTGGCCCCTGTTGACCTATGGCTTGAATGTCCTTATAATGTTAAAGAAGAATCTGATACAGGTAATAATTCATTTCAATAAAGATTTTAAAATAGAGACAAATTCACGGAGTGGATATGTGGACCTGCTCCTTGGTGAGGGTTAACAGATTCACTGGAAACCATGGTGAGAGGCGAGACAGCCAAGTCAGGAAGAAGGATGTGCAAAGCCCTGTCATGCAACACTTCCACTCTCAACCTAGATGCCTTCATGATATTGTTTGGTTCTGTTGATGCTTTGTGCCATTTATTGCTCCTGGTTATTTAAAAATGAGACATCACTGCTGACGGGTGTTCCAGCTTTCCCTTCAGGTTAGAATGACTCCAAGGTCAGTTTGCCTGAAAGCAGTAGTTGGTTTCCTTTCCACTCTTGTGCTCATTCCTTATTTGAAGCCTCAGCCCCTGCTCGGCACATCCAGCTTTACACAAACCACCTGTGAGAATGTAAGCACCCATTAGCAAACCGCCAGTAAGGAATGCAAGACAACCCCTGGTTCTTGTCTTCCACATATATGGCTAGTCAGTCGGAAACGTCTACCATTTATTCGTGAAAAGAATTTTCAAGAGCTAAATTGTAAAGTTATATAGGAGGCAATGCCAGCTCTTCAAAATTAAAATATCGTTGTGCTCCCAGTTAAGGGCTTGCAGTGTCTTGGCATCTGGAGATAATCACTTAGTCCCTTGAGAGTTGTTTTAATGAAATGTTTACTGAGCTCTAGCAAATGTTCAGCTGAGTGCTTTGCCAGGATTTGGCTTCCGATAATTTTGTTTCTTCATACAGAGAAGCACAGCTCAGTAAAAGAGAGCTTCCGCTACGTAAACCTTACATGCAGCTCTGGCAAGCAAGTCCCAGGAGCCCCTGGCCGACCAAGCGCCCCTAAGGAAATGTTTATCACTGTTGAGTTTGAGCTTGAGACTAACCAAAAGGAGGTGACAGGTTGGTTTGAAAACAGTCTGCATTGCCAGGCTTCTCACAGCTTGCTCCTTATTTCTTTGCCTTTCACTTTTTATCATTCTTGGGGGAAAAATAATGCAAACACTGAAGTATCTCCTGTTTTTTTCACCCCGAAACTAAACTGAATTGGTTTGGAACCTGATGATTTTTTCTGCTTCATAAAAACCCAAAGCTACCATTTGGTCCACAAATTTCTGTTTGAATCAACTGTTGCCCAGCCTGCTAGGTGCCCCCTCCAGGTTTCTCCCCATTCGGTCCACAGGGAGCTTGGGGTGTTGGTAGGGCCTGCAGTTGATCTGGCCATTGTCACACGCTGCAGCCTGATCTCCTCCCGCACTGCTGTCCCTCTTGTTTCTGTAGCTTCTTGTGACCTGAGCTGCATCGTAAAGCGAACCGAGAAGCGGCTGCGTAAAGCCATCCGCACGCTCAGAAAGGCCGTCCACAGGGAGCAGTTTCACCTCCAGCTCTCAGGCACGAACCTCGACGTGGCTAAAAAGCCTCCCAGAACATCTGAACGCCAGGCAGAGTCCTGTGGAGTGGGCCAGGGTCATGTAGAAAACCAATGTGGTGAGTGGCCTGGGACATTCTTGCTAACAGAACAGCCTTGGGCTCCATAAACACTCAGGGTAACCAAAAGCAAGTCTGGCCCATCCTCCCTTCTCAGGGCTCACTTTAGAGAACACTCCGGGCAGCGCTTCTGTTTCAGTAACTGTTGCGTTTGTGTCTGTCATCCCTGCTAGGCCCAGAGCTCCCTGGAGTGAGACTGATCTCATTCACCTCCCTGTCCTCAGCGCCTAGCATAGTATCTGGCTTGTGGTGGGCACTAAAATGTTGGTTGACTTGAGGAACAGGAAAGAAGTGGCAAGGTTGATGAGAAGAGGGGATGTTGCCCTTTACAGGTCTGAGGGACGGCGGTCTCCCCTGGCTGGGGCAGGACTGCAGGGGTAAGGCACCCTCGAGCCTTCTCCACACTCTGTCATCAAAGCTACTCTTATGATCTCCCTCTGGCTTGACCAACTATGGCAATGAATAAGCTCCTGTCCATAGTTCTGTGCAGAGGCAAAGCTAGGGGGCTGCTTGGCTGCCTTATGAGACCCAGAGCTTCAGCCCAGGGCTCCTAATAGTGTCAGTTCCATTGTATGGGTTGTGTTGGTGGTGGTGTTTCAGAATTAAATTTGGGACCTGGCACTTGAGCAATATCAGTTCTGTTGCTCTGGTAAAGCTAGCAAGAGCGTCCAGGACACGAGGTTCTAGGATGGTCAGTTTAGAGATTTGTCACAAGGGACTCTTCTGGGCAATTATAGGAGATTTTATCTGAAAAGTCTTAGATGGGAAAAATTGGGGTCTCACTTTATAGTAATAATGATAATGATTTATTGAGTTCTTATCTGTCACAAGCATGACAGTAAGTCTCATGTCTGCATTATCTCAATTAATCCTAACAGTAACCTTCCCAGGTAGGTTTTATTACCTATATTTAACAGCTGAAGCTTAGAGTGTTGTTAAGTTCTCTTGCTCAAGATCACACTGATGTTCTGATTCCAAAGCCTGTTCTCTGGTCCCAAGCAGGGTGAATTTCAGTAATTAGATTTCTCCAGGATAAACTGATGTCCTTTTCCTAAGTATCAGTAGAATCATGAGGCCCAAGCAATAAAGCTTAGCTAAGGAGTAAGAATTTGTATTTCTAAATAAGCAAAGCTGAATCCAGGGGCACTTGTTCCAGAGAATTGTCAGCCTTAGGCCCACAGCTCAAATTTGTTGCTTTGCCAAAACTTAGTGAAAATCAAGTATAACTGTCTACAAGGGGCTGGTTTCCAGATAGTCTTGACTTTCATTCCAGCTGATTCTCTTAAAAAGAAACAAAGGGGAAAAAAGTAAAAACAGCCCAGCTGGTTGATCTGTTCTCATTTAAAATTCTAAGAGTTCCAGTTTCCGTACTAAAATAGTGGTGAGAGTTGGCTGTGGCTGCCCTACTTTCCAGGATGAGTTGCAGAAACTGTCAGGGCCCTCCTGGCCTCTCAGGGTTACACTGCACCCCTGCCCCGTCTGCTATCCTGTTGGGGTGAGGCCTCACGGACTGGCCAGGGAGTCTTTGTGGCCAATTAAAAAGTCAAGAAAACCTAGTGTCAAGGGCCCCATGGACTGGCTCCCATTGAGGGTATCACTAATACTACCACAGGTATGTTCCTGGGGAGTAAAGGCCCAAGGATAAGGAGCAGGAGTTACTTAACAGGGGCTTCATGACCACAACAGCCTATGAAAGACACTCGGGGCCAGGCACGATGGCTAACACCTGTAATCCCAGCACTTTGGGAGGCCAAGGTGGGCAGATCACGAGGTCAGGAGATCAAGACCATCCTGGCCAACATGGTGAAACCCTGCCTCTACTAAAAAACACAAAAAATTAGCTGGCCGTGGTGGCGCGTGCCTATACTCCCAGCTACTCGGGAGGCTGAGGCAGGAGAATCCCTTGAACCAGGGAGTTGGAGGCTGCAGTGAGCCGAGATCGTGCCACTGCACTCCAGCCTGGGCGACAGAGCGAGACTCCGTCTCAAAAAAAAAAAAAAAAAGAAAGAAAGACACTCGGTAGAGGGTTTGTGTAGCTGTGGTGGTGTGTGAATGTGTCCCTGAGATGCTTGTCATGCTAAATTAGGTTTGATTTGTTTCTAGGGGAGCCAGTGTGTCTTGTCTCAGGAGCTCCCTCAAACACTGGATGAATTTTGTAGCCCTCACGGCATCAAATCAGGTCCAGGTCTGACAGCAATGTTGAAGATTTTACTATGCAGAGAAAATGGCTCAAGGAGTTACCAGTGACATTCATTCTTGCTGCTGAGGGAGGAAGTGGGTATAAAGAAGTGTCAGGTGTGTTCATTAGAAAGGCTTTTTATCCAGCAGGCAGCATGTGGCATAGGCAAGGCTGTGTGTGTGTGTGTGTGTGTGTGCGTGTGTGTGCGTGTGTATGTGTGTCTGTCTTCTAGTCCTGGTCTATTTGGTGGTGTTAGGACTTCATAAAGACCAGGCTTGCTGATGTTTTCTGAGCTCTGGATGGTACAGACAGTGGAGACAAGCTTAGGATAGTTCCTTTTAGAAATGATTTTCAGTATCTGCAGAAAAAAGCTCCAAAAAAAAAAATTGGAGTCACTTTCATCTCTCCTGTGGGGAAGAGATGGAACCATTATGTTTATCTTTTTAAATATTTTAAATTTAGTTTTCAATTATGAAAGTAGTGCCTGTTTCAAATGGCACAGAAATGTATACAGTAAAGATGAAAGTTCTCTCCACAGCTCCCTAATCCAACTCCCCAGCAGTAATCACTGTTATAGTTTACTGTGTTATTTTTCCACAACTGTTTTTATGCACATATAAAAAGGAAATTTTATATATTCATTCAATAAATATTTATTGAGCACCAACTGTGTGCCAGGTACCATTCTAGATATCAGGAATCCAGCAATAAAGAAACAAGCAAACATCTCAGCCCTCACAGAGTTTACAATTTTAGAGGAAGAAGGTAGACAACCAACCAATAAACGAGGAAAGATACTGCTATCATGTAGCAGAGGGCAACAGGGATATGGAGAGCAGGGCTGCAGGAAAGTGGAGTGGAAAGTACCAGGCCAAGGTGAGGGCTGAGGGATGAGGAGCATACTCCCCCAAAGTGTAGACTGTGGTCAGGGAAGGCCTCACTGCAAAGTGTCATTTGGGCAGAGACGCAAAGGACAGCAAGACGCAAGACATGGAGATATCTGGGGGAAGAGAGTTTCAGGCAAAGAGAACAACAAACAGGAAAACCCCAAGGTACTGGAAGGAAGGCCAGAAGGATGAGAGCTGAGAGAGGCAGAGAGGGAGAGTAAGGGCAGAGCAGTAGCAGAGGGAACTCGAAACCAGGGAGGACCCTGATCCCCAATCTGATGAGAAAGGAAGCCAGTGGAGGGCTTTGAGCAGAGGAGTAACTGACATGTTTTCAAAAGATAACTTTGGCTACTGTGTTGAAAATAGACTGCAGGTTTACGTATGAATAAATATATATATTTTTAAAAATAGGCTGGGTGCAGTGGCTCACATCTGTAATCCCAGCACTTTGGGAGGCTGAGGTGGGAGGATCACTTCAGGCCAGGAGTTCAATACTAGTTTGGGCAACATAGTGAGACGCTGTTTCACTGTGTTGGTTGGTAGCACCTGTAGTCCCAGCTACTCGGAAGTCTAAGGCGGGAGGATCATCTGAGTCCAGGAGTTCGAGGCTGCAGTGGGCTATGATTGTGTCACTGCACTGCAGCCTGGGTGGCAGACCAAGAGCCTATCTTAACAAAATAAAAAACAAATATCAATACAATTTGAATAGTTCTATGTGTTGTTTTTATCTGTAGTTAGATCAAGAACATCTCTTTAACATGATAGTGGAGCGACCTTATTTCTTTTACAGCTTCCCAGGCTGTATTTGTTTGAAGACACCAGTATTGATTAGCCCTACCCCTACTGGTGAACATAGAAGTTATTGCTAATTTTTCTATTGCAAATAGTGCTCAGTGAATATCATTCTTTGTACACATGGCCAATATTTCTGAAGGATAGACTTGTAAAAGTACAATGGCCGACTCAAAGAACTTGCATATTTAAAACTTTAATAGATACTGCCAGATTACTTTCCCAAAAGATCATACCTATGTATGTCGCTTCCAACATTGGAAGCATCCTACATCTTTGCTAACATGGATTATTTATCATTGATCCTTTTCATTTTTGCAAATCCGGTAAGCAAAAAAAAAAAAAAAAAAAAAAAAAGTCATTTTAACTTGGTTTTCTTTATTAGTAAGACTAAGCATGCTGTCTTATGCCTGTGGTCATTTGGATTCCTTCTTCTGAGAACATCTATATTCTTTGCCTATTTTTGCATTGAACTGTTTGTCCTTTGTATAGCATTAAAAAATAAATTTTAAAGTCCCAATTTATACCAGAGAAAATAATCACTTCTGACCAATTGTATATTTTCTTTCTTATTGTTATTTTATATAGTAAAGTTTCATTAATTTGGCATTTGGGGACTTTGGGGACAGCCTGCTCTCCAAGTGACCTTTGTACCATCTGTGATCAATTTTAGCAAGATGGCAAAAAAAAATGATTATAGTCTCCAAGGAACAAATTTCTTAAGCTCTATAGTACTTCATAAAGTTCTTCATGTCTAGAGAAAATTAACTATATGACATGGATGTCTAGCTATTGTACTTTCATAATACCAGCTAAAAGATAAATTAAGAAATATACTGGATAATATATATGTGTGTGTATGCATGTGTGTGTATATATGTATGTATGTATGTATGTATTATATATACTGTATTTGGTTGTTTTTAAAACTTGCTGAGATTTTTAGAAGAAACAATCCAGACAGCTGGCAAACTGGGAAGTATTTTAGTGCCTGGGTTCTTGAGAGACAAGGAACATTTAATTCCTTTTGTAACAGCTTACTGCTGTTCCTCTGCAGCAACTGAGAAAAATTAATTCAACTAGTATTAATTGAGTACCATTCTGCCCACTCTGTGTGCTTGGGATGAAGCAATAAGAACATAATAATCAAAGGGCCTATTCTCATGAAGTTCACATTGTAACAGAGGAAAACAGAAATTAAAAAGTTCTTTCATAATACCAGCTAAAAGATAAATTAAGAAATACACTAGATAATATATATATGTGTGTATGCATGTGTGTGTATATATGTATGTATGTATGTATTATATATACTGTATTTGGTTGTTTTTAAAACTTGCTGAGATATTCCTTTCTTGTTTAAACTGAGGAAAATATAAAATCTGTATTAGCACTATAGACCAGTATTAGACCAATATGTAACACACAGACTGAATAGGAAATTCTTTTAATTAAAAAAGTTTTAAAGACATAATTTAGTAAAGTGTTGACATGTATTGAACACTTACCACTGTGTTCAGCCCTGTGCTAAGTGATAATTTCAAAAGCTTAAGTGCTATGAAGAGAATAAAACAGAGAGGATTGGAGGGAGGGTTACTCTCCATAGGGTGGCCAGGGAAGACTCTCGGAGTAAGTGACTAGGAGCAAATGGTCAAGCACTAAGGCCTGAGTGAGGGGAAGCAGCTGGCGTGCAATGCACTCATGGTGGGGCCTGGTGGGGTGCGGGGGAGCCCCTTAATGGGGGAGGATCAGCAAATCCAAAGGGCCTAAGGCAGGAAGGAGCTGGGCATTTTCTTCTTCTTTAAAATGATTATTATTCCATTTTTTAGAGACGGGGTCTTGCTATGTTGCTCAGACTGGTCTTGAACTCCTGGGTTCAAATGATCCTCCCACCTCAGCTTTCGAGTAGCTGGGATTACAGGCGTGAGCCTCTGTGTCTGGCTCACATATTCTATTCTGAATTCTTTCAAAATTGAGAAATGATTTGGAAATGATCAGGCAGAGATTTCCTTTCTTGTTTAAACTGAGGAAAATATAAAATCTGTATTAGCACTATAGACCAGTATTAGACCAATATGTAACACACAGACTGAATAGGAAATTCTTTTAATTAAAAAAGTTTTAAAGACATAATTTAGTAAAGTGTTGACATGTATTGAACACTTACCACTGTGTTCAGCCCTGTGCTAAGCACTTCACCTATATCATCTCATTTAATCCTCATCCCAAGTCTATTTTAACTCATCCCTTTTTACACATAAAGAAACTGAGACACAGGATGACAAGCATTTTCCACAGTGTCACCCAGCAAGTAAGTGTTGCAGAGGCAGGATTGAAATCCAGATCTGACTTGAGTCTATTCTTTTTTTTTTTCCGAAAACAGTCTTGCTCTTGTCTCCTAGGCTAGAGTTCAGTGGCGTGATCTCAGCTCACTGCAACCTCTGCCTCCCAGGTTCAAGCGATTCTCCTGCCTCAGCCTCCTGAGTAGCTGGGATTACGGGTGCCTGGCACCACGCCTGGCTAATTTTTGTATTTTTAGTAGAAACGGATTTCACCATGTTGGCCAGGCTGGTCTCAAATGCCTGACCTCAAGTGATCCACCTGCCTCAGCCTACAAAAGTACTGGGATTACAGTTGTGAGCTACTGTACCCAGCCATGAGTCTATATTCTTCTCAATTTGGATGCCCTCACCTCTCCTGGGTACAGCCTGTGCCCTGGGACCATCTTACTTATGCTGTACTCATATGCATAGCCCTCCATGTACCAACTCTGTGGGGAGTACTGAGGAGGCCTAGGTAAATAAGACATCATCCACTGGGTCACACTTAACCCTCCAGGGAAGGGGCAGAGATGCCTTCCCCAAAGAGAGAAAGCCCATGCTGAGTTTTGAAGGATGCACAGATAATGGCTAAGTGGGGAGGAGTATTCAGCCCAAGGAACAGCCTTGGGAAATGAGGATGAGCAAGGTGTGCACAGGCGATTATTGACATGTCAGTGTCACTAAACCTGGAGTGCCAGGTAGGATATGGTGGACAACTAGGCTAATGGGAGGGCACGGCCAACTCATGGAGACCTTGGATATGTTGCTAAGGAGCCTCAACTTTATCTCAAAGTGACATGCTGCCATTGGAGGACTTACTCGGGAAGTGTTCAGGTCATATGTGTATTCTAGAAAGATCTCTCTGACTGTACTGGAGGGAGCAGAATTAGAGGCAGAAAGACCAATCTGGGGGCTTTTGAATGTGTTGCTTATGAGATATTGAGAACATGCAGGTCCTAGATAGAGAAACAGCAATGGGTTAGAGAAATATTTAAGAGGAAAAATGAGCAGCATTTGGGGATGACATGGATTGGGGACTGAGAAGAGGAAAGAGGTGGGCTGAGCTCAGAGGATTCTGATGTGGCCTGTGATCCTGGCACTTGCTTCCCATACATCCCTAATCTCACCATGCCCTGTTTCATATGCAGGAGGCACTGAGAAAAAGCCAAGGGGTTGGTTGAATGATGAAATGAATGTGATCACTGGGGAAGAAATAATCAGAAGAGATTTATAGGAGAAGCAGGAAAAAAATGGGCTCTTGAGAGAGCATGAGAAAGGATGAAAAGATACATAAAAGGAGGCTAAAGCCTGAATATTGAGTCAGAGAAATGGAGAGGAGTGCAGGAAGGCAAGGCAAGGGGAGGTTTTTGAGCCAGAGAGTGAAGCAATCAGAAAAAGAGTTTAGAAAGGTGCCTCTGATGGTAGAATGGAAAGAGTGGAGGCAGGGAGGGACAGAAATCCAGGGGACTCTTGGAAGGTTACTGCAGCAATCCAAATAAGAGACGGTGAGGATCTAAGGGACATTCGTGCCATGGGGACGAAGAATAGGGGATAGAGAGAAGGGACACAGCTGTAGGATGCTGCTGCTGAGTGACAGGGCAGTGAGGAGAGAAGCCAGGGAGAGCTGTGATTTGGAGCCTTGGTGACTGGGAAAATAGAGATGCTTCTGTAAGAGGAGTAAAGCCAGAGGCCAGGGAGAGAAGTGCTCCTTGGGCAACAAGATTTCTAGGCAGAGGTGTCCATGGATGTCTGAGAGTCTAGCAAAACAATTTCTTCTCTTCATGTCCAGCCTAACTTGCCTAATCCCAAGTCTGTCCACACAGGCTCAGACCTGCCTCCTGTTAAAATGGATGGACAGCCCATGCCTCTAAGGCCCCCCTCTATCTTCCACTCAAGCTGGAGCCTGTCCTCTCTCAGCTTCTTAAGAATGTTGCCCCTGCTGTTGTCCCCATCGACCCCTCCCATCTCAGAATTCTTCTCCTCTGCTAGATCATTTCCAACATCACACAAACCCATCTCCTGTCTTAAAAACCAAACAAACCCTCCATTGACTTCACACATCTCTATAGCTACTGCCTCATTTCTGTGTCCCCCATTCTGTGTAGAACGAAACTCTTTGAAGGAGCCGTAGTCATACTGTCTTTGCCTCCTTACCTCCCATTTCTCTTCAGTTTGATTTTCATGCCTAACCTCTCCACAGAAACGTTTTCCAAGATTTCTAACCACCTCTGTGATGCCAAATCCAGTTACCTTTCCTCACTCCTCATGAGGCATCCTCTCTGCTGATCACTCCCTCTCCTGGAAACACTTTCTTCCTATGGGTTTCAGACACAATACACTTCTGCTTCTCCATACCTCACTGGCTGCTCCCTTTTCATTTTCAATGCTGGTTCCAGTCCCTCCCCTACTTTCTGATTATCCTACGGCTGAATCCTTCGTCCCCTCCTCTGTCTTCACACTCTCCTCGGTGACCTTACCCAGTGCCATAGCTTTAAATACCACCACATGCTGGCTATTCTGAAACTGCCCTCTCCAGCTCCTTTGTCCCAGAGAAGTTGAACATTTAAGAATGCACACACACACATTCTCTCTCCCTCTAAGTAAAATATATATGAATGTTTACTTATTTATAAACTATATACTTACAGTATTGGCTAGTACACTATGTTCATCACAAAAGACAGAACAAGATAAAGATTAAATAAACACATTTAAAAATAACTGGCTAGCATCTTAAGGTAGAATCTTTACAATTGGGCGAGGTTCATTATTGATAGTGGTGGTCGCAAATCCATTTGTCATATAGTCTTTTTGATTATTGCTAGTGCTTTAGGTGAACTCTTGACAGACCAGATTAAATCGTAGCTGTTTCTGTCTCATGATATAGTTTGACAAAGAGCTAATACACTAGTGTCCCCTTATAGGCAGTTTTGCTTTCTGTGGTGTCAGTTACCTGGGTCAACCATGGTCCAAGAATATCAAATGGAAAATTCCGGAAATAAACAATTTGTAAGTTTTAAATTGCCCACTCTTCAGAGTGGCGTGATGAAATCTCGTGTTGTCCTGCTCCATCCTGCCTGGGATATGAATCCTCCCTTTATCCCGCGTACCCATGGTGTATACCCTCCCCATCCTGCCTGGGATATGAATCCTCTGTATACCCTCCCCATCCTGCCTGGGATATGAATCCTCCCTTTATCCTGTGTACCCATGCTGTGTACCCTCCCCTGTGTTAGTCACATAGTAGTCATCTCAGTTATCAGATTGACAGATCACAAGAAGGGTGAGTATGGTACTATACGATACTTTGAGAGAGAGACCACATTCACATAACTTTTTATTATAGTATGTTGTGATAATTGTTTTATTTTATTATTGTTAATCTCTTGCTGTGCCTAATTTATAAATGAAACTTTATCATGAATAAGCACGCATAGGAAAACCCCTAGTGTATATAGGGTGTGGTACTCTCCAAGGATCCAGGCACCCACTGGAGGTCTTGGATGGGAAACCTCCGCTCCACTGTGGACACGGGTGGCTGCTGTGCTAGGAGCAGAAGATGCCCCACGGGCCCTCTCCTGTGGTGCGGACGCGGGTGGCTGCTGTGCTAGGAGCAGAAGATGCGCCCACGGACACTCCTGTGGTGCGCATGGGCTCGCGTCACGTTTACGCCCTTCAGTCGGGTGTTCTTTCCAGGAATCCATCAAAGCTGCTTTCTATTTTGTGATGGTTAGTTTAGTTAAAAACATGATAATATAGGTCAGGACATCTCATTACCCAGGCATAGCTAAGCTGTAACTGTTCTCTATGTATTGAGAGGCGAGAGTCAGTCAGTGCCTTGCGCCCGAGTTGTGGGTGCCAGTGCTTCCCTTTTCTTGGTGACCCTGGCTCCTCACATGTGTCTTGTGCCTCACAGAGATGGAGACTGGCTGGGAGGCTGCTCTTACACCGTATTCTAAACCAGAGGAGCTTCGTTTGTTTCTTATTTTAGGTGAAAATTCGTAGGCATGGGTGTAGAAATGTGCTCCCACCCGGTGGATCATCTTGTCAACCCGAGGTGTAGTATTCCGCCTCAGAGACCACCAGTAGAACCCGTGCCTTCTTAGTATCCACACTTGGATGGCCAACTGGCATCTCAAACTCAGTGTTTCCAAACAAAGCTTCTTATCCTCCCAAGCATCAAATCAAATCAAACCAGCATCCTCCCTCCCAAATCAAACCAGCATCTCTGTAAGGGGCACCTCGCCTCACCCAGTTGCTCAAGTCGAAAGCCTGAGTCATCTTGACCTCTCCCTTTCTGTGGTGTTCCTCATCCAGTCCGTGTGCAAATCCTGTCAGCTCTGCCTTCAGGTAATTTCCTTTATCTGACCAGTTTTCTCCTCCTCCGTTATTATTACTGCTCTGTTTCAAGCCACCATCATCTCTAGCTCAGTCTGTTGTATAAGGCTCTGAATTGTTCTCCTCAGCCTTTCCTGGCCTCCGTCTGTTCTCCACACAGCAGCCAGGACATCTCTTAAAAACACAGATCAGGTTGGGTACAGTGGCCCACTTTGGGATGCCGAGACAGAGGACCGCTTGAGCCCAGGAGACCCTATCTCTACAAAAAGTTAGAAAATTAGCTGGGCATGGTGGTGCAAGCCTGTAATTCCAGCTACTTAGGAGGCTGAGGTGGGAGGATCAATTGAGCCCAGGAGGTCGAGGCTGCAGTGAGCCATGATCACTCCAGCCTGGGTGACAGAGCGCAACCCTGTCTCCTAAACAAAAAAGAAATGAAAAGAAAAACATAAATCAGATTGTGTCACTCCCCCATTTCAAACCTCCAACATACTTTGAGTAAGGTCTAATTTCCTTACCACGGCCTTCAAGCACTCACACGATCTGGCCCTTGCTTGCTTTTTAAAGTTCATCTCTTATTGCCCTACCCCCTTATGCTGTGTTCCTACTACACTGCACTTCTTGCTGTTAGGCAGTCTCATTGCAAGGCTATTTCCTGTTTTTGTTGTTGTTGTTGTGTTTTTTTGTTGTTTGTTTGTTTGTTTTTTAGACAAGGTCTTGCTCTGTCACCCAGGCTGGAGTGCAGTGGTGTGATTTTGGCTCACTGCAACCTCCGCCTCCTGGGCTCAAGCTATCCTCCCACTGGCGTGCACTACCACGCTCAGCTAACTTTTTAAGGTGATTTTGGAAAGATGAGGTCTCACTATATTTCCCAAGCTGGTCTTGAACTCTGGGCTCAAGCAGTCCTCCTGCCTCAGCCTCCCAGTGTGCTGGGATTACAGGCGTGAGCCACAGCACCCAGCCTATTTCCCACATTTTATTCTGGTCTCTGTTCAGAAAGGCCTTTCTTGGCCACACTTCTAAAATAGCATACATACAAACTCCATCCCTACCCCCTCTTTGTCCTCTTACCCTGTTTTCCTTTTCTTCATCATACCACTACTTGCATTCTATTACATATTTATTTGCTTGCTCATTGAGACTTATTGTTCATTTATTTACTGCCCTGAGAACCCCATTAGAACAGGGTCATGTCTGTCTTCTCTGCTGTGTCTCCAGCTCCTAGAATGGTACTCAGCACATAATGAGTGCTCAATAAGTACTTATTGAATGAATGAGTAAATGAATCTTCACAGGGACAACAGATGAAATCCCAAGGATAGTAGATAACATTAAGAGAAAAGAGGGCAAAGGGCAAATCTTTGGAGAAATATTTAAATTGAGAGCAAAAGAGGCACTCTAAAGGAAGTGAAATTTCAGCTCCAGTTAATTAGGCATGAAAAGAACATAGTGCGCATTTGGGAACCCAATAAGGAAGAAGGCGTCAAGCTGGGCTCATTTCTCTGCCTCAACTATAGGAATGTTTTTAAAGAGCAAACCTGAGCACAGGTCAAAAACCTGGACAATGAAAAATCAATCTCTCAGCCCAAGATGGCACTGTCCCCTGTTATCCTGGGGGCAGTCATTTAAAGAGAGCTCAAACCAGGATCCTAAGGCCAGCTCTGCCTGGGACACTGGCGCCTCTGAACTGGGACAAAGCAGCAGCAGCCCCGGGGCACCCTGGGAATCCGAGTGGGCTGGTTGTGGCTCTTCTTCAGAAGTCAAGGCGTGATTCTTAAGAATGCAGTCAAATGCTAGAGGGTGACCCCTTTTATTAGGTTCATCATCTTAGCCACAGAGAGACCATAGTGTTTGTCCATAGCCTGAAATACTCAAAGGCCACAGTGCTGAGAAGAGGCCGAGGCTTGAGGCCTCTTTGTCGCCATTAATCCTCATCCTGCTGGTCTGTCCCTTTTGCATCAGAAAAGCTTTCTCGTATCTTTTTTAAAGAAGGAGAAAAAACAGCTGTGTGGGATTTGAGAATGAGATTTTAATGGTCACTGAAGGCACACAAAAGCTTTGCTGTGATAGTGAAGTGTTCTGGGGGCAATTGACTCCTTTGTCCTGGGCAGCAAAACAAGCTGGCTGCTGAAGGAGAAGAGAGAAGCCACTGGAACATGTGATTGAGGTCTCTGCAGGCCAGATTCTCAGCACATTTGCAAAGAGCGGTTTTCAGGCATCCCTTCATGATATTTCAGAGTTGCCTTTTAGTGTTTAGCTCATTTTTACCTTGTGAAAGAATCACATATATTTGGGAGGTGCTTGACATGAATTATTTCTGCAGGTCTTTCTCTCTGGAAGGAAAATGGAAATTGTGACCGACAAAATGAGTTTGTTTATGTGAAGCAGGCCTTTCATTGTGAGGAAAAAGAACTGGTGCCGTCTTTTCCACAGGGCAGCCTAAAGGGTTTCTCAGCCCTTCGAGCAGTTAAGAAATGGCACAGAGGTGGGATATTGTGAGGTCTCTCTAAAGGTCACCTTGCAAAGGCTGTGGAGGTTGAAAGAGTTCTCAGGAGCAGGGGACAGCAGAGCAGCAGGAGCCTGTCCTGGTCCCTGGCTCAGTGAGAACCAGGCCTGGTGTTGTCCACCTGCTGAGGACATCTGTTTTCTGCCAGAGGAACCATGATGGAACAGACCACGGTGATGTGACTCTAAGTTATGATTAATGGGGCTGTTGGAATCATTGTCACCATATCGGCACTTTCTCTTCCATGGATGAGTATTGTAAAAACAGCTCTTCTTCAAATAGAAATGGCTGAGCAGAGGGGCTCTGGACAGCCTTGGTTTTACCTGCTTCATGACAGGTGGGCTCCTTAGAGCCATGAAGGAGTTATTCTCTGATTTACTGGCCTGCTACAGACACTGAAAACAGTCAAGTGGGACACAGGGTAAAACGTGAATTCGTAATACAGAATTCAACCCAGCTTTACATGAGAGATGGGCTGGAACCAGAGTGATATGGAGACCATTATCCAGTAGGGCTGCATTTAGAGAGTAAGTCTGGAATTATACTCTATTTGCCATCAATCTCATTATAATATTGTTTGCCAATAAAACAAGAGTTTGGTTCGCTTTTAATTTTTTAAAAATATAAAATTGTGGTCAGCCGTGGTGGCTCATGCCTGTAATCTCAGCACTTTGAGAGGCTGAGGCAGGTGGATCACCTGAAGTCAGGAGTTCGAGACCAGCCAGGCTGGCATGGTGAAACCCTGTTTCTATTAAAAATACAAAAATTTAGCCCGGCATGGTGGTGCATGCCTGTAATCCCAGCGACTCGGGAAGCTGGGGTAGGAGAATCACTTGAACCCGGGAGGCGGAGGTTGCGATGAGCCGAGATCGCGCCATTGCACTCCAGCTTGGGCAACAAGAGCGAAACTCCATCTCAGAAAAATCTATATATATAAAATTGTATTTAAATGATACATGAATGTTGTAAAAGAAAATCCAAGAAATATGAGTATTAAGATTTAGATATTTGGATAGACTTTATTAATTGGTTACATTGAATTATAGAAATAATATTTAAAATGTGGCATATTTTCGCTTACCATGATCCAAAAGCCTGATTTTTTTTAAGATTATGGGATGAATAATGAAAAGACATTTTTATTTCTTATAACAGGGAACTTTCCCACGTTTAATCCTAAGAGTATATATGCAAATTGCATTTGTAGAATAGGATGAAAATCGATCTCCCTTGTTACAGACACTGGAGAGCTATAATAGTTAACTTTATCATGTAATTCTTTTTTATTTCTTGGCAGCTTACATATAGAGAATGTTTGTTCCAGTCAAACTCTCCTAGCCCCATAGAGAATCCTTGATAAAGTCTTCAATTGCATTTAAATCTGCCCATTTGTTAAATAACTTTTTTCCCTTTTAAACTCAAAGCTCTTGATCTTACAGTACCATAGGAGTATTTCACAAATTAGCTGTGGGACTTTGGCCAAATTATTAACCTCTCTAAGTCTCTGTTTCTGTAAAATGGTGCTAATAATAGCACCTAGATCCTTAGGGCTGTGTTGAGGAATAAATGAGATACTATACGTAGAGCTTTTGGCATGGTGTCTAGTATAAGTACTCAACAAATGTTAGTCATTAGAAATGCAATGACTCTGATGATGATGTTTGAATAGTAGGGAGCCAAATTTGGTACGTTTGCTTCATATTCATAGCCTAAAATAAGGTACAAGTCTACATTTAACAGTACTAGAAATAGAATCAGAAGCAACATTTATGAATTTCCTTATTTACCAGCATTTACACTTTGTTGTATTGATTTTTTTTTTTCTTTGAGACAGAGCCTTACTCTGTCGCCCAGGCTGGAGTGCAGTGGCACCATCTCGGCCCATTGCAACCTCCGCGATTGCAGAGCTCAAGCAGTTCTCTTGCCTTGCCTCCCAAGTAGCTGGGATTACAGGTGTGCACCACCACACCCAGCTAATTTTTCTGTTTTGTTTGTTTGTTTGTTTGTTTAGTAGAGACGGGGTTTCTCCATGTTGGCCAGGCTGGTCTGGAACTCCTGACCTCAGGTGATCCACCCACCTTGGCCTTCTAAAGTGCTGGGATCATAGGTGTGAGCCACTGCGCAAAGCCTGTTGTGTTATTTATTATTAATCTGAAGTGTGCTATTTTGTAAGAGTCTTGAGATCACCACCCATCCCAGCTGGCCACCAGAGAATGAGCTTTTCAAAACACAGCTTCTGGACATCTTCCTCTTCTTTCTTTTCTTTTTTCTTTTTTAGAGAAGGGGTCTCATTTTCACTATGTTGCCAAGGCTAGACTCCAATTCCTAGGCTCAGGTGATTCCATCTATCTTAGCCTCCCCAGTAGCTAGGACTACAGACGCACACCACCATGCCTGGCTCCTGTCCTTTCAATGATTCCTTTACCTGTGACAATAAAATCCAAATGCCTGGCACTCAAGAACTTTTGCAGTCTATTCCCAACCTTTTCTTTCCTCTCCTCCCGATTTAATGCATGAACTTTTAGAACCTGCCCCCTTTCCCAACTGCGAAGATCCTATTCATCCTTCAAGGCCTGACACAAATGTGACCTCCTCTAGGACACCTTTCAGGATGCCACCAGACAGAATTAATAACAGTCTGTTCTTCCAGCACTAGACCTATGTTCAATGAATGATTTTCACCTCTATAATTGTTCCAACAGCCCTGCGAAGTAGGGAGATCCAGGATTTTTTTAAATCTCTCTTCAACCATCAAGTGCTTGTGCTACAAAAATAATTAGAACCCCTGTGATCCCTGTTCTCAAGGAGCTCACGGTCTAGGGAGAGAAAGAGCTGTAAACACCTCTAACGGGGCAATAAGGATCATGCTGTGCAGAGGTGTGCAGAGAGAACCAAGGCAGGGCACACTGCGTATTCAGGGAGTTTGCATGGGGGGGTGGTGTGGTCAGTGCCATCTATTCGCCTTCATCTCTAAAACTCACATCCTCCTTCCTTGGCCTTTGTGTCCACACTGACCAGATTGTTTCCCTTTGGCTAGTCAGTTGCAGGGCTGGGACCTATTATGATGGAGCACAAGAACGCTGCATTTTATGTCCAAATGGAATCTTCCAAAATGAGGAAGGACAAATAACTTGTGAACCATGCTCAAGACCAGGAAATTCTGGGGCCCTGAAGACCCCAGAAGCTTGGAATGTGTCTGAATGTGGAGGTAAGGATGCTGTCCGTTCCTTCCTACTCCTCCCATCTCTGATGTCATTGTTTAGACAGAAGGCATCTCAAGGACTCCAGACAACGCACACTCACCTGGGGCTTCCTACAAGCAGGGACCATGTTGGCTCGATTCATCTTTGGCTCACCAGTGCCTAGGTCAGTGCCTGACACATGCTGGGCAGATAGATACTCATTTGAGCAAATAAATGAAGATGGGGTAGAATACACTAGCAGAAGAGCGTAGGTGTTGCAACTGCGTGCTTTCTTCACTGGAAATATATACACCTGAAACCTGAGTGATTTCCCCATCTATAGGTACTGTTTTGAAAGTGTTAAAATGAAGACAGGAGGTCTCGGTTTTTCTCCAGCTTTGGTCTCAAATTCATAGCTTTTTTATTTAAAACAAATATATCCATTTATTTTGTTAAAACTGGGACCTCTCTGTGAAGAGCTTTTAATGATCTCTTATAAAATGTTAACTTTGAAGTCAATTTCAAGCTCTGTGGGCTTTCCTATTTATTTTATTATTAAATGTCTTCCTTTTATTAAATGGGAGAAGGGCTGGCTGTATTGACACTCTGTGGGCTCCAATGGCAGGTGTGATCTGAGTGGTGATTTATATCTGATGGCCACAGCAGAGTGAAGACCCCTTGTGCTGCTCCCACGGCTGTCCTTGGAGTGACTCCCAGCCTCAGCTTTATTTCCCACCTAAATAACTCCAAACTGAACTGCAAGGCTGTTTCTGGCTTAAAAATCAAATCCCTCATATTGACTGTGTGACTCCTATCATATCTTTGGTCTGTTATAAAACTGCAAAACTAACTGCAAGGTTGATAAGGGGTGACATTTTGGCATGAATTTACCCTTGTATGTGACATTATTATTATTATATTTTCTTGAGACAGAGTCTCACTCTGTCACCAAGGCTGGAGTGCTGTGGCACAATCTCGGCTCACTGCAACCTCCACCTCCTGGGTTCAAGTGATTCTCGTGCCTCAGCCTCCAGAGAAGCTGGGATTACAGGTGCATGCCACCATGCCCTGCTAAATTTTGTATTTTAGCAGAGACAGGGTTTCGCCATGTTGGCCAGGCTGGTCTCAAACTCTTGACCTCAGGTGATCCGCCTGCCTCAGCCTCCCAAAGTGTTGGTATTACAGGCATGAGCCACTGCCCCCGGCCTATGTGACCTTATTAAGAAAAATTTAGGCCAGGCATGGTGGCTCATACCTGTAACCCTAGCACTTTGGGTTCAGGATCACTTGAGCTCAGGTGGCTAACCCTAACCATAAGACCAGCCTGGGCAACATAGTGAGACCTTGTTTGTAGAAAAAATTAAAAAAAAAAAATTAGCTGAGCATGGTGGCACATGGTAATCCCAGCTACTTAGGTGGCTGAGGTGCAGGGATAGCTTAAGCCCAGGAGGTCAAGCTATAGTAAGCTGTGATTGTGCCACTACACTCCAGCCTAGGCAACAGAGACCCTGTCTCAAAAAAAAAAAAAAAAATGACAGCAATAAGAATATTAGTATAATGGTTATTATAGCTACCATGTATTGAATATTTACCTGTGCCAGGCATTATGCTAAATATATTATATGAATTATTCACAATTCATATAATCATTACAACTCCACGAGGCTAAAGTGACTCTTTTAAGGTCACACAGCCAAGTGGAGGATGTGGAATCAGAACCCAGGTCTGACAGGCTCCAGGCTCCTCCCAAGGGTGTGTGTTCTTGAAACGCCATCATATCTATAACTTATGGGGGAAAATGAAGCCACTATGATTAACAGAGGAGAGATGATTAAGAATATAAGAGATAGCAGATTTTGATAGCATCTTGCCAATGACTAATTCCTGAGGAATATGTGCTTTTAGAAATCCTTTTATGACTTGTGTTTCTTTTTTTTTTTTTTTTTTCGCAAAGTAGCAAGAGTCATTTATTCAAACTACCAGTCACTTCTCCCCAGCCTCCATGTCATTTCTTTTTTTTTTTTAATTATACTTTAGGTTTTAGGGTACATGTGCACAATGTGCAGGTTTGTTACATATGTATCCATGTGCCATGTTGATTTCCTGCACCCATTAACTCGTCATTTAGCATTAGGTATATCTCCCAATGCTGTCCCTCCTCCCTCCCCCCACCCCACAACAGTCCCCGGAGTGTGATGTTCCCCTTCTTGTGTCCATGAGTTCTCATTGTTCAATTCCCACCTATGAGTGAGAACATGCGGTCTTTGGTTTTTTGTCCTTGCGATAGTTTACTGAGAATGATGTTTTCCAATTTCATCCATGTCCCTACAAAGGACACGAACTCATCATTTTTTATGGCTGCATAGTATTCCATGGTGTATATGTGCCACATTTTCTTAATCCAGTCAATTGTTGTTGGACATTTGGGTTGGTTCCAAGTCTTTGCTATTGTGAATAGTGCCGCAACAAACATACGTGTGCATGTGTCTTTATAGCAGCATGATTTATACTCCTTTGGGTATATACCCAGTAATGGGATGGCTGGGTCAAATGGTATTTCTAGTTCGAGATCCCTGAGGAATCGCCACACTGACTTCCACAATGGTTGAACTAGTTTACAGTCCCACCAACAGTGTAAAAGTGTTCCTATTTCTCCACATCCTCTCCAGCACCTGTTGTTTCCTGATTTTTTAATGATGGCCATTCTAACTGGTGTGAGATGGTATCTCACTGTGGTTTTGATTTGCATTTCTCTGATGGCCAGTGATGATGAGCATTTCTTCATGTGTTTTTTGGCTGCATAAATGTCTTCTTTTGAGAAGTGTCTGTTCATGTCCTTTGCCCACTTTTTGATGGGGTTGTTTGTTTTTTTCTTGTAAATTTGTTTGAGTTCATTGTAGATTCTGGATATTAGCCCTTTGTCAGATGAGTAGGTTGCAAAAA